>NW_006778796.1:1572752-1596322 GCF_000442215.2 Lipotes vexillifer
TGTGTCCTTGAGAAATCACTTCTTTCCAGGAATCTTAGTTATTTGAATTTTAAATGAGGATGCTAATGCAAATACAATTCAATACAATAGAAATACAAGCTCCAACCTAGGTCCAGGCTAGAGGACCCCCTGCTCCCTATAAAACAAGTCCTTCATAGAGACGGAAAAGTGTGATAGAAACATCAGCTCCGCATTCTGGACAGAGAAATGGAAACTGACTAGAATGAGAACAAGGGCCCTTTTCAACCAAGTCACTGACCCAATCTTCTTTTTCTGGATGCTGCTTGCTGGAAGCTCTTTTAGGCAACTTCCCAGGCCATTGCACTGCAGTTTCTTCTTTCCTAGTTTTCTACCCTGCAGTTCTATTCTGCAGTTTCTAGGTCTTGCCTTAGTCAAAACAAAGGCAGACATCTGATGCTGTGGAAACTTAATACATATTACATCAATAAAATGATTAATCAGAAAAAACTGCCAACAAAATCCAGCACCATAAACAGTTGCCTGTATTTTCTCATTTGCTTAATTTTTACCCAAGGAATAGTGGCCAAAAAGAAAGCCTGCCAAACTGCTGCCTACACTGATTTCTGATGAATATCAGTAGTCTTGGGTCTAGTTCCTCAGCTAAGGTAACAAATATATTTGTTGGGTTTCTACTGTGTACCAAACTGAGGGACGGACAGTATTAGTGACTAAGTTGAAAATATGAGGGAACAAATATTAGAGTTGGGACGAATCAGAGAAACACAAATACAATTTTAAAAAGGACTGAAGGTATAAGCAAACCCACATTTTAAAAAATATTCACTGCTAGGGAGGCATGAACAGTAGATAAATATGCACAAGGACTATTTGTCTTTAAATTTTCTTTCATTTCAATAAATTTCTATGTCGATCCCAAGCCTTCCCAGAGTGGTTTTCCAACAATTACAATTTCCTGATCCAAACTGTTCTTTTAGTATCTATAACAGTATGAGTAATGTCCAGAAGCCAATCTGAGGCACACACCTCACAGAATCCATTCCCTATCAAAGTATTTAATTATTCTTTTCATGCTAACAGGCAGCATTTTCTGATGCCCAAAATCAAAAGACTCTGATGTGAAGTGTCTAGATTTTATTTCCTCACTTTTTTCATCTTCGTATCAAAGTTTTGCCTCAAGCACACTTGCACTTTCTGTACACTTCTTCACTCTTAGTTTAAGTCATTAGAGTGATAGCATATTGCAGGCCTGCTATAAAGCATGCTTTATAATGGCATGGTGCAGCTATGATCTCAAGCTCAAAACGTTATCACTCCTTAAATTCAAAGGCGTCCAATGCTTGCTGTTCTCACTATGCATGTCTCTAAGAAATGTCACCAGAAATAGTTGCCAAGCTCAGAACAACATTCAAAAATAAAAAACGTGCTTCCAGATGATGCCAAGTATTTATGAAAGTGAGGCTGTCTGCCTCCTTGAGGGCATAAAGCTTATCAGATGCACTGTAGCAGTGACATGAAACTTGTGGATCTAAGGATGAGATGCTATTTAACCCAGAGGCAGAAGCAGAGAGTTTGCAGGCTTAGACCCCTGATCCAAAATCTAAAGTAAAATTGTCTTCAGTATGTGAGAATTAGAATGCAAAAACTCAGGGGTTTGAGGGGAAGGAGAGGCGAAAAGAATAAGATGGGGAACCTCACTTTTCTCAGTTGAAACTGATTGCAAGGCCCAGTATAAGTCAGTGTTTTGAGGCCTTTCCCAAGGAGAGTTTAATGTTGCTATTTTATGTATTTTCACTAATATTTTAAGTTTTGTACTTGCATCCCGAGGCATTTTCATGAAGGGAGCAATTTTGGGTATGCAAGAAGAAAAATATGACATTTCATTTTCTCTGCTGCGGGAAAGTTTTAATACACCAGAAAGATATTCTCATGTCATTAGGGACGAGACCCTTCTCACCTATCCTTTCACTGTCCACAGATTGTCTCTAAATTGAACCAAGTTTGTAATACAAACCTGCAATACACCTGTCCAATTCTCTTTGTAGATTTGAGTCTTCCTAGTCTAAGCGCAGCTCTAGATGCTGCATTCTGAAGACTGAAAGAAAACACAGACTTACAAACCAGATTTGCAGTGGGGGTGTCTGACACTCAGCACAAGAAACTATTGTTAATCATTTTGAAAAAACAGCTTTAAAAGAAAATCTAAACTAGGGGTTAGCAAACTACAGCCCACCAACCAAATCCAGCCCTTGCCAGTTTTTATAAGAAAAGTTTAAGTGGTACATAGTCATCCTCATTTCTTTATGCATTTTCTGGAATTTTACAGAAAAGCTTGCTGACACCCGGTCTAGAGCACGCAAAACAGATAGCTGTCTGTTCCAATTTTATTTATTCCCATGTTTTGTTGTGCTTAGAATCCCTTTTTATTGAAATGAGTGACATGCATTTTGAAAATGAAGGAACAGAGGAATTTTTAGGTTTAAATTTCCAAATATTTTTGACACGCATTCCAAATGACAAAGTCCTCAAAATCTTGTCAAACAGCATCTTACGAACTGAAATACTATTGGACTTTAACACACCACCACCATAAGATTTGGAGGCTGCAATTCTAAGCAACATTTGCAAACAGAATTTATATGTTGATGTTTCCACACCAAACCTTCAAAAGACTATGCAATTCCACACATTACAGAATATGCTCCATTCCTTATTAAAATTATATCTGCTACCTATTTCTCCTGACCTCTTCCCACAGCCTTTCCATCTCTGCCATGATGGTTTACTGTATGTTGTCAACTCTGCATATCATTCCTACATCAATCATAGGAGAAGAGGAAGATCCTAAAGATTTCACCCCTCTGGCTCCAGTCAGCCCTGCAACCAAACCATCCGGGGAAGACAGCTGCAGGTTGTATTTCTAAAGATACATTTTTGGGGATGATAAATTCTAACAACCTTTAGAATTGACAAAATTTTCCCTTAGGCCTAATCTTTTACTATAGTTTAATTCTATTTTCTTTAATTCAGCAGGGATGAGGAACAGAGTAACTCCTTGATCTCATTTACAAATGCCTGAATTGTAATATTTCTAAAATTGCAGGATTTGATTATTACGTCCATGCCTCCACTCAGATCGGACGGTTCATTTTCATTCTTCTTGCTCTTGAGATGCCAAGGGGTCCTTGGTGCCCCTACACTAGAGACCTCTACAATTTGTATTTCATTTTTAAAATGTGTTTCTTCCCTTTAGAGCATAAGCATAACATTTGCTCATTGCTTATTTTGCTATAATCACTGAAAAGTGTTTTTCATTTCAATCCTTCCAGTGACCTGTAAGATCGTTCCTATCATTATCCCACTTTAAATGGAAGAAGCCAAGGTTTAGAGAGAGAAAGTCATTAGTCCAATATCACATAGCTAGTAAGTGACAAGGTCAGGATGAAACACTAGATTTATCTTAATCCGGAGACGGGGCTTTTGCCCACAAGTTTTGCAGCTTGGAGCACAGGGTTTGGGTTTAATGCCCTCTTGTTTCTCCAAGGTCCAGCACAAGTTCTGGTACAGAGGAGACTCTCATTAAAATGTATGCTGAATGAAAAGAGGGCTAAACAAATTCTAAACAAGGTGTGGAATATCCATATAAAAATGTTCACTGTCTCTTTAGCAGTTGGCATGTCTTGGTTTCGCTGTGACCAAGCCAGCCTGACTACTTCACAATTTGTTTGAATCAGACATTCAGAGAAAACAAGAAATTAGAGAGTAAATACTCACATCTATAAATTAAATAATACCAGGAAACAAATAAAGATAAGTAACTTGGGAGGACAAATCAGAAAATAACTCTAAAACTTGCCATCTTTGAATTAGTTTAATTTCCAAACATCTCATTATTAAGGCCTTTTCATAACCATACTGTTGAGTCATTAATCACAGATATATACCCATGTTTAAATCTGTTTCTGTCACTCCTTCCTGCTGGAGTTGTTCCTTTACAGAAATAAAAGAATTCAAGATGCAAGTAGCCCTGTTGGGAAGGCCCATTCCTACAAAGCGTTTTGAGTGAACACCTCCATCTCCTTTGAATGGAATTCAGACAGATTTTAAAGTGTCAGTTTTATTCCCAGCACCATGATTTCATTTTCAATTAAGCAAATATACACATAATTGATACGATGGGTTGATTCTTTCCCATCTTTTAATATTAGTTATAAACTAGTGTTTTAACTGTGTAAACTCTAATATCTTTAGGGACCCTTATTTTAAACTTCTCCAGCAACTTCTGTTTTCCTTCCATTGTATGCTTCTAAGTTTACTGATATTATATTGGAACAGCATTTTCATTTGTGCCTTTTTAAAGGTCCTACACCTTATTTAATAATACATATCCTATCTTGCAACATAACATCTGATTTTTGATATAAGCTATCAATTTTCAAATGAAATAAAATGCGCATGAAATGAGGTTTCCCAAGGAAGACATCTTTGAAGCATAATAAAACAAAAGCTTGTTTGAATTATAGTCTCATTTTTGGGGTATATGAAAGCAAGCTGTGTTATTAAGAAGCCAGAGTAGCTCAGGTTACACTCCTCACTTTTGAAGAAAACATGAAGGAAAAAAAGTATGGATGTTCATATATCTCCTCTGATATCACTGCCATGAACTGAATATTGCTTGGGATGTCTTGGATTCAAACTGTCAGAGGCTGAATACTGGGTTGTATGGCCCATGGGCCCTATCACCAGGATAGTTTTTTCCCTCTCTGTTCTTATAAGATGAAGAAAGACTTTAATAAATGAACCCAAAATGAGATTGTATTTACTAGAATTGTCTCGTTTTGATGACTACATGACTTTTCAAAAGAACATAGCTGGGCCCGGCGGGTGAGCATATAAGCCTCTCAGGCTGCCGTGTGGCTAACAGGGTTTTGGTGCTCCAGCCAGGTGTCAGGCCTGTGCCTCTGAGGTGGGAGAGCCAAGTTCAGGATATTCGTCCACCAGAGACCTCCTGGCTCCACGTAATATCAAACAGTGAAAGCTCTACGAGGCATCTCCATGTCAACGCTAAGACCAACTCCACTCAATGACCAGCAAGCTACAGTGCTGGACATCCTATGCCAAACAACTAGCAAGACAGGAACACAACCCCACCGATTAGCAGACAGGCTGCCAAAAATCACAATAAGGTCACAGAAACCCCAAAACACACCACCGGACACGGTCCTGCACACCAGAAAGACAATATCCAGCCTCAGCCACCAGAACACAGGCACCAGTCCTCTCCACCAGGAAGCCTCCACCACCCACTGAAACAACCTTAACCACTGGGGGCAGACACCAAAAACAACGGGAACTACGAACCTGCAGCCTGCAAAAAGGAGACCCGAAACACAGTAAGTTAAGCAAAATGAGAAGACAGAGAAACACATGGCAGATGAAGGTAAAAACCCACCAGACCAAACAAATGAAGAGGAAATAGGCAGTCTACCTGAAAAAGAATTCAGAGTAGTGACAGTAAAGATGATCCAAAATCTTGGAACTAGAATGGAGAAAATACAAGAAACGTTTAACAAGGACCTAGAAGGACTAAAGAGCAAACAAAAAATGATGAACACTACAACAAATGAAATTAAAAATTCTCTAGAAGGAATCAATAGCAGAATGACTGAAGCAGAAGAACGGATAAGTGCCCTGGAAGATAAAATAGTGGAAATAACTCCCAGAGAGCAGAATAAAGAAAAAAGAGTTAAAAAAATTGAGGACAGTCTCAGAGACCTATGGGACAACATTAAACAAACCAACATTTGAATTATAGGGGTCCCAAAATAAGAAGAGAAAAAGAAAGGGACTGAGAAAATACTAGAAGAGATTATAGTTGAAAACTTCCCTAATATGGGAAAGGAAAGAGTCAATCAAGTCCAAGATCCCATACAGGATAAATCCAAGGAGAAACATGCCAAGACACATATTAATCAAACTATCAAAAGTTAAATACAAAGAAAAAATATTAAAAGCAGCCAGGGAAAAACAACAAATAACATACAAGGGAATCCCCATAAGGTTAACAGCTCATCTTTCAGCAGAAACTCTGCAAGCCAGAAGGGAGTGGCAGGACATATTTAAAGTGATGAAGGAGAAAAACCTACAAGCAAGAATGCTCTACCCAACAAGGAACTCATTCAGATTCGACAGAGAAATTAAAACCTTTAGAGACAAGTAAAAGCTAAGAGAATTCAGCACCACCAAACCAGCTCTACAACAAATGCTAAGGAACTTCTCTAGAGAAGAAAGAGAAGAAAAAGACCTACAATAACAAACCCAAAACAATTAAGAGAATGGTAATAGGAACATACATATCGATAACTACCTTAAATGTAAATGGATTAAATGCTCCCACCAAAAGACACAGACTGGCTGAATGGATACAAAAACAAGACCCGTATATAGCCTGTCTACAAGGGACCTACTTCAGACCTAGGGACACATACAGACTGAAAGTGAGGGGATGGAAAAAGATATTCCATGCAAATGGAAATCAAAAGAAAGCTAGCGTAGCAATTCTCATATCAGATAAAATAAACTTTAAAACAAAGACTATTACAAGAGACAAAGACGGACACTACATAATGATCAAGGGATCAATCCAAGAAGAAGGTATAACAATTGTAAATATTTATGCACCCAACATAGGAGCACCTCAATACATAAGGCAAATGCTAACAGCCATATAAGGGGAAATCGACAGTAACACAATCACAGTAGGGGACTTTAACACCCCACTTTTACCAATGGACAGATCATCCAAAATGAAAATAAATAAGAAAACACAAGCTTTAAATGAAATGATACATTAAACAAGATGGACTTAATTGATATTTATAGGACATTCCATCCAAAAACAACAGAATATGATTTCTTCTCAAGTGCTCATGGAACATTCTCCAGGATAGATCGTATCCTGGGTCACAAATCAAGCCTTGGTAAATTTAAGAAAATTGAAATCATATCAAGTATCTTTTCCGACCACAACGCTATGAGACTAGATATCAATTACAGGAAAAAATCTGTAAAAAATACAAACACATGGAGGCTAAACAATACACTACTAAATAACCAAGAGACCACCGAAGAAATCAAAGAGGAAATCAAAGAATACCTCAAAACAAATGACAATGAAAACACGACGACCCAAAACCTAGGGGATGTAGCAAAAGCAGTTCTAGAGAGATGTTTATAGTAATACAATCCTACATCAAGAAACAAGAAACACCTCAAATAAACAACCTAACTGTACACCTAAAGCAATTAGAGAAAGAAGAACAAAAAACCCCCAAAGTTAGCAGAAGGAAAGAAATCATAAAGATCAGGGCAGAAATAAATGAAAAAGAAATGAAGGAAACAATAGCAAGATCAATAAAACTAAAAGCTGGTTCTTTGAGAAGATAAACAACATTGGTAAACCATTAGCCAGACTCACCAAGAAAAAAAGGGAGAAGACTCAAATCAATAGACTTAGAAATGAGAAAGGAAAAGTAACAGCTGACACTGCAGAGATACAAAGGATCATTGAGAGATTATTACAAGTAACTATATGCCAGTAAAATGGACAACCTGAAAGAAATGGACACATTCTTAGAAGAGCACAACCTTCCGAGATGCAACCAGTAAGAAATAGATAATATAAACAGAAAAATCACAAGCGCTGAAATTGAAACTGTGATTAAAAATCTTCCAACAAACAAAAGCCCAGGACCAGATGGCTTCACAGGCGAATTCTGTCGAACATTTAGAGAAGACCTAACACCTATCCTTCTCAAACTCTTCCAAAATATAGCAGAGGGAGGAACACTCCCAAACTCATTCTACGAGGCCACCATCACCCTGATACCAAAACCAGACAGAGATGTCACAAAGAAAGAAAACTACAGGCCAATAGCACTGATGAACATAGGTGCAAAAATCCTCAACAAAATAGTAGTAAACAGAATCCAACAGCACATTAAAAGGATCATACACCATGATCAAGTGGGGTCTACCCCAGGAATGCAAGGATTCTTCAATATACGCAAGAATTCTTCAGCTTACACAAATCAATCAATGTGATAAACCATATTAACAAACAGAAGGAGAAAAAACCATAAGATCATCTCAATAGATGCAGAAAAAGCTTTAGACAAAATTCAACACCGGTTTACGATAAATACCCGCCAGAAAGTAGGGATAGAGGGAACTTATCTCAACATAATAAAGGCCATATATGACAAACCCACAGCCAACATAGTTCTCAGTGGTGAAATACTGAAACTATTTCCTCTAAATCAGGAACAAGAAAAGGTTGTCCACTCTCACCACTATTATTAAACATAGCTTTGGAAGTTTTAGCCACAGCAATCAGAGAAGAAAAAGAAATAAAAGGAATCCATATCAGAAAAGAAGTAAAGCCGTCACTGTTTACAGATGACATGATACTATACATAGAGAGTCCTAAAGATGCTACCAGAAAACTACTAGAGCTAATCAATGAATTTGGTAAAATAGCAGGATCCAAAACTAATGCACAGAAATCTCTTGCACTCCTAGACACTAATGATGAAAAACCTGCAAGAGAAATTATGGAAACACTCCCATTTACCACTGCAACAAAAAGAATAAAATACCTAGGAATAAACCTACCTAAGGAGACAAAAGACCTGTATGCAGAAAAGTATAAGACACTGATGAAAGAAATTAAAGATGATACAAATAGATGGAAAGATATACCATGTTCTTGGATTGGAAGAATCAACATTGTGAAAATGACTCTACTACCCAAAGCAATCTACAGATTCAATGCAATCCCTATCAAACTACCACTGGCATTTTTCACAGAACTAGAAGAAAAAATTTCACAATTTGTATGGAAACACAAAAGACCCCAAATAGCCAAAGCAATCTTGAGAAAGAAAAACGGAGCTGGAGGAATCAGGCTCCCTGACTTCAGACTATACTACAAAGGTACAGTAATCAAGACAGTATAGTACTGGTATAAAAACAGAAATACAGATCAATGGAACAGGATAGAAAGCCCAGAGATAAACCCACACACATATGGTCACCTTATCTTTGATAAAGGAGACAAGAATATGCAATGGAGAAAAGACAGTCTCTTCAGTAAGTGGCGCTGGGAAAACTGGACAGCTACGTGTAAAAGAATGAAATGAGAACACTCCCTAACATCATACACAAAAATAAACTCAAAATGGATAAAAGACCTAAATGTAAGGCCTATCAAACTCTTAGTGGAAAACATAGGCAGAACACTCTATGACATAAATCACAGCAAGATCCTTTTTGACCCACATCCTAGAGAAATGGAAATAAAAACAAAAATAAACAAATGGGACCTAATGAAACTTAAAAGCTTTTGCACAGCAAAGGAAACCATAAACCAGATGAGAAGACAACCCTCAGTATGGGAGAAAATATTTGCAAGTGAAGCCACTGACAAAGGATTAATCTCCAAAATTCAGAAGCAGCTTATGCAGCTCAGTATCAAAAAAACAAACACCCCAATCCAAAAATGGGCAGAAGATCTAAACAGAAATTTGTCCAGAGAAGATATACAGATTGCCAATAAACACATGAAAGGATCCTCAACATGACTAATCATTACAGAAATACAAATCAAAACTACAATGAGGTATCACCTCACACTGGTCAGAATGGCCATCATCAAAAAATCTACAAACAATAGATGCTGGAGAGAGTGTGGAGAAAAGGGAACACTCTTGCACTTTTGGTGGGAATGAAAATTGATATAGCCACTATGGAGAACAGTATGGAGGTTCCTTAAAAAACTAAAAATAGAACAACCATACGACCCAGCAATCCCACTCCTGGGCATATACCCTGAGAAAACCATAATTCAAAAAGAGTCATGTACCACAATGTTCATTGCAGCTCTATTTACAATAGCCAGGACATGGAAGCAACCTAAGTGTCCATCGACAGATGAATGGATAAAGATGTGGTACATATATACAATGGAATATTAGCCGTAAAAAGAAACGAAATTGAGTTATTTGTAGTGAGGTAGATGGACCTAGAGTCTGTCATACAGAGTGAAGTAAGTTAGAAAGAGAAAAACAAATACTGTATGCTGACACGTATGTATGGAATCTAAAAGAAAAAAAAAGTTTCTGAGGAAACTGGTGCAGGACAGGAATAAAGACACAGACGTAGAGAATGGACTTGAGAACACAGGGCGGGGAAGGGTAAGCTGGGACGAAGTGGGAGAGTGGCATGGATGTATATACACTACCTTATGTAAAATAGCTAGCTAGTAAGAAGCAGCCACATAGCACAGGGAAATCATCTTGGTGCTTTGTGACCACCTAGAGGGGGGATAGGGAGGGTAGGAGGGATACACAAGAGGGAGGAGATATGGGGATATATGTGTATGTATAGCTGATTCACTTTGTTATAAAGCAGAAACTAACATACTATTGTAAAGCAATTATACTCCAATAAAGATGTTAAAAAAAAATAATAATAATAAAATAAAATAGATCCCCCCAAAAAAGAACAAAGCTGCTACAAATCACATCTGGCAAATTTCCTGTTGGGAAATTCAATTTTTGTCTAGCTATGTACCCTGAGAAATGCCCTGGATAAAAATTAAATGATCATTATAAATTTGTGTTGCCTTGGTAATTGCAACAGTTGCATGCACCCTTGTATACGTACTCTTAGAGGAGCTAATACAAAACTCTAGAGCCTGACCAATGGAAAAATTTGAAGTTTGGTAGTTTTGATATTTATATCATGTGGGATCAACCACTCAGGCAGCCTAGATTAAAACGAAAGTTTCTGCAATCATTGCGCATTATAAATTCTCATTCGAGTCCCACAATCAGTAATCTTTGTTGAATTGAGCATACAGGTGTAGAGTAGCACATAGGGACCCTGTCTTGTATGAAGAAGAATATTGTCTCGTTAAGATTTAAAATAAGCATTATGGTTAGAATGTTACCTCTTTCAGGGCACAGAAATAAAAGTTCTAAGATTACTAGTTACATGAAGAAGCATTAGTGAACTGCTGTGGAACACTGTTGTAGGAGGTGTGCGTTCTGGAAGATTTAACACAGTTGCAAAAATAATATGAAAATCCCAGATGAACTTAGGACAGGTCTAGGACAATTTGGACTAAAATAAGTTACTCAATAAAGAGCCAAGTGTGAGAACAGAACCCTTAATGAGAAATATTTATCATCAAGGGATTGTTCAAAAGTCACCTATTTTCTGGCAAGTGCTTCGCCATTTCCATCATTACCTTCTGATTTCTGGGGAAAATAATTTTTAGAACAGTCAAAATATTTCAGTTGAAAAATGAATTATGTGCGTGAATGACACAGGCATGACAATATATAAAGTGTTGAAAGGCTGATTTTGCTTATCGGAGCTTCATAAAATTCTCCCAGGGAAACCTATCTTTCCCGTGTTACCAAAATTGGGAAAAATCAAGTCAGCAAATAGCATTCTCTCTCCAGCTTCTCCTAAAGCTGTGGAGGATGGCTTCTGTAATTTAGCAGGCCTTTTCCCTCCTTAGTGCCAAGGACTAGGTTTTGCAATATTACCTTGAGGATTTAACATCTCAGCGCGGCTGTTTCTGACTCTCCAGAAAGAGGAAGACGAATTATTTAACAACCAGGAAGCACCAGCTGTGCTCTCTCCCAAATGTTGAGCTTCTCCCACCAATGGAATTTACAATTGAAATAGGTTTCTCATCTACAATGGACTACAATTTTGACCAGCAAACAAGCCTGGAGAGTTTCCGCTCAGTGGAGAAGACATATCAGCGAGCATGTCTTCATGGCTTTCGCTGGGCATCCTAGAAATTCTCCGAGATTAGAGCCTGGCATCCCGCCAAGTGGGCTGAGTACTCCTGACGTGGAGGGCACATGCTCCAAGGCCACTGAAGAAGATGATTTACAACTTGCAATATGAGGGATTTCGGTTAGGTAAAGACTACTTTCCTAATGGTCTGTGTTACAGGAGGAGAGCATTCTAGAACGCTTTGCCTCAATGTTCCAAGAATCAGAGTTACTAGTTCTCAATGCGGAGCAATTTTGAACCCCGGGGGACAGCTGGCACTGTCTGGAGACATTTGCTGCTGGCTACCACAACTCGGCAGAAGACGATACTACCAGAGTCTACAAAGGGCAGGGATGCTGCTAAACATCCTGTGATGCACGGGACTGCCCCACAACTAAGAATTATCAGACCCAATGTCAACAGTGCCTAGAAAACTTACACATTTTTTCAGTTCTCTTAAATGTTGGCATACTCAGGGGGTCCTATAATTCACTGTTTCAAGAGGGCTTTCTATGACTCTAATCTATCCGGGCCAGTTCTAGGAAAGAAAATAATTCTCCTCATTTGTTTAATGCAAACAAAAATGCTGACTTACCACCCAAGTGGGCACACTCTAAACACTCATTCTTCTTTTGTCTCAAGCGCCCCTTATACTTGCATATATGCTTTATTTTTGCTGGCTAGGTAATCCCACAATTACCTTAACAGTTACTAACACTTGGAGAGAAAGTCCTGAGGGTAGGATGATTTGGGGGGGTCATGGAAAGTTCCACTATCCAACAATCTTCTGGCCAGGTTTTGTGAATGATTAATAACCCTCCTGTTTTTTCATTTTGATATTTCTTGGCCCATACCCATAACATTTCCCTGCTTTGTATTCATTTTTTAAGTCTATAGCATTATTGGGATTTTATGTTGACTTCGTAACCTTCAGAGTAACTGTTCCTGGCAAAATATTTCCCCGTTTATGGAGAGCAGCTGTCCACTGACCTCAATTTTAATGAATACATTTAAAAAGAAAACATTTGTTATCAATTGAAATAAGAACCCCTGAAAGACTTCTCCCACCAACACAGAGTATTTGTTTTTATTACAGAACCCTGGAGGAGGCTGAGTCTGATGTAGCACCAATTCTGGATTATTTGGTGCTCTGAATCATTTTGAACTAACCTTTAAGATTCAAGTTACCATGCTGTACTGCTAATTTTCCATTTACTTGTCCTCCTTCCTCACTAGACTGTATGTTTCTGGAAAAGAGGATCTATAACTGATCTCTGTAACTCCAGTGCCTAGCCCAGTGTCTGAAACAATATAAGCATAGAATACGTCTCTACTGAGAAAAGCTATTCATTGGGATAAGGCAAATTTGGAGAGGAGAATATTGGAGCAGGGAAGATACTTGTATACCTTTTGAACAAAACATAGGTGTTTAAGACTCAGGAGACATCAATTTCCCAAAACTTAAAAGTCTGCTAAAAACAAAAAGGGTATGTAGTTGAGAATGAGGTCTATGTGTAAGAAATTATTCAGCCAAAGAGAAGTACAAGAGAATGTAATAACCATTTTCAAGGTCACAGGTGGAAGATGTTTCAAAAATGATAGTAAAGACCAGGTTTCTTCTTTACTGAAGTAAGAATAGAAATAAACGTTTTAAATAGATATGAGACATAATTTTCTTCTGGAGAGACATTAAATAGTGAGTAGTTTATTGCAGCAATTTATATATAACAGGGCTTTCCGAAACATGTAGATTGGATAACCTTCCCAAATCTCTTTCAACAAAGGCTTGTAAAAATATATGCACATAATATGATGATTATGTCAAACTCCTCTAAGGCATGTCACAATTACTCAATCCTTTTTTTAGAACAGTAAATAAAAGAAAGATCAATTCCCTATTTTATATGGTTCTGAAAAATATGAGTATGGATTCAACTCTGTAAAATGCTTTTACTTTTTGCTAAAGATAAAATATTTAATATAAAGGTGATAGTGGGGTACCAAAAGTTTGGCTTTCTTTTTGTAATGTATAATTTCCCGTTACTGGTGGCCAGTGGTGCACACCATATCATTCATACCGACTAGGAAAACATCCTTTCACCTCACTGTATCAAGTGATTTATAATTGCCATTTAAAAATAATAAGGGAGGGAGTATAAGATTTGCGAACCCACTGGGATGCTAATGGAAAGCTTTCTACTGACCCAAGAAGGGCACTAGATTGTTACGGCTCCTATATAGTTGGAACTACTTTAAATATTCATTGCACTTTAATGAACATACTTTTCCTTTAATTAGACATTGTGTTAATACTGTTTTAATATGAATGGACTTGCCACACTGATCTGGGGACTCCAGGATCTGTCTGTGAATGAGTTAGAATGTTTCAAGCTTGTTAAAACTAGAGGTAGTTAGCCTTCCCAGAACTCATTTATGTAGAAAAGTATATTATTTTCACTGATGAAAAGATAGAAGGCATGGGATTTGGCTGAAGATTAAGTAAATTTTGGCTAAGCTAAGACTGGAAGTATTTTGAAGTTCTTTAATATGATGCTTTTAAAACTCAGTATGGGACAATTAAAAAGCCAAATAGTTAACTCACTTGATCCTTCATTCATTCAACACATATTTCTTTATCTCCTACTACATGCTTATCGAAGGAATGGGCTAACAATGAATAGTATTAATGAATGGTTACAAAGTAGTAAACACTGACCATCTCAGGATATGAAGGAATTTAGGTTATCCTGATGGAAATCAAGGAGCTAATAACAACTTAATAAGAATTGAAAGTCTATTTCAAGTCCTAGTATTATACATCTTTGAGCTATCAAGATTTATTACCTTTGGCCCTATCACCATAATAATAAAAATTTACCATGTGCCTACAGGTTTTCTTATTAATCACCTGGCAGAAGTGTATTAAGAAAGGATGCCTTTGGGGCTTCCCTGGTGGCGCGGTGGTTGGGGGCCCGCCTGCCGATGCAGGGGGCGCGGGTTCGTGCCCCGGTCCGGGAGGATCCCACGTGCTGCGGAGCGGCTGGGCCCGTGAGCCGTGGCCGCTGGGCCTGCGCGTCCGGAGCCTGTGCTCTGCGGCGGGAGAGGCCACAACAGTGAGAGGCCCGCGTAGAACCGTTAGCCTGGAATGTGGATTTAGATGATGGGCACGTCAGCTGTTCTTGTCAGAGCCTGAAGTCAGGAGACCCTTTGTAAATTGTCTGCATCACCTAAGTCCTCAAGGATACAGAAAAGGATGCCTTTAAAGTGTCAAGGGATATATTTTCCCAATGACTGGCAATCCAGGACATCTTTGGAGCGAGCAAATTGACTAAGACATCATATTTCTGGCCAATGAATATCAGATTAGAGAATTACAGGAGAGAATGAAGTTGTTTATTTTAGCTACAGAACTCCTATGGAGGCAGCTTACCTGGCAGGGAAATGGTATTGTGATTGCTTACGTCAGGGCAAATGCTCTCTTTCTGAGACCCTAGACTAAGCCTTGAAGTGGAGGTTCAAAGGAAGTGGTATTATTCCCTTGTCCTCTCATCCTATGAATCTGCAAAGGAGCTCGGTAGGATGGGGGGGGGGTCTTTTTCTGGTCTAAGGTCCCTCAGTGTTTCTCAATCTGGTTATTCACTGGAATCATACAAAGAGCTTAAGAAAATACCAATTCTCAGGCCCTTTCTCCAGAGCTTCAGAGCTTCTGATTCAATTGGTCTGGGGAGGGAACAGGCATCATATAATTGGAAAGTTCCTGAAGTGTTCCTTTTGAGAATCATGGAACTATACCAGGTGAAAAGCAGTAAAAAGTACTTTGTAATAGGATAAGCCACAAGGTACCCTTAGAAGCTTAATCTTGGATGTGGTCCTTAACAATGCAATTTACAGCATTTTGGAGTTGATCTATAAATAAACCAGGTCCTTCTAATTTCTATCCAAGGTTTTTCTTGGGATACCTGCTCCCCTGGAACTTGTTAACCTATATTTGTATCTTGCTTTCGTAAGTTCATATACTTATGAAAATGACATTTTAAATCACATAAGAAAATGCTCTTTTCCTTCACCTTCTGTTGACAAGCCAGAATATTTTCCATTTGTCTGTTAAGGATTGTGGAAATCAGCTCCAAAAACACTGTTCTAGATATACTCTCATGATAACAGTAAATGAACAATTAAGTAAATTATGCCACAGTCACTTGCCAGACTTCTGAGCTACCAAAAAATAATTATTTAAATTCTTATAAAAAAATGAAAATAAACCAGATCAGAAAAGACATGCACTGTATATAACAACCGTGTACTTTATAGTTAAAGACTGGAAATAAATTGTTTATAGAATTGGTGAGTGGGATTGTGAGTGATTTTTCACTTGGTGTTGTTATGAAGTTGGATTTAGATAAAAAATTGTTACAATTTATTAAGAAACGACTAAGTGCCTGAAAGTTTTAAAATCTGTAGAATGGATATTAATACTTTTAATGTAACATAAAAATATGAATAATGTTTTAACATAGAAAAACTGAGGGGCAAAGACATTAAATAACATGTCTAAGGTCATACATCTAATAAATGATAAAATTAGATTCAAACATAGATTTGTCTGTTTCCTTTTCACTACCCTCTTCATCATTATTTTATAATTTTAAAAGAGAGGCTCAATCAATAAGTGGCTCCCCTATCTCAACCCGTTAAAAACTAGGGCCTACCTCAGTAAAAAACATCTGTTGCTTTAGGCTAAACGGGCCACATTGTTAATGCTTATAACTTTAACATCATCAATAACTTCAGGGCTCAGAGCTGAGGGAAAGAAGGGAAGTAAAAATCTTATGTCAATTTAGTTATCAATTACCAAAACATTCTTCTATCAGGAAAAGACTAGTAGGATAACATCAGTTTATAAACAACTTTCTGGGATAAATTAACTAAAAATACAGGTGAACACTGTTTAGCAAGAGACACACTGATAAGATGTGATTAGTTAATAAAAAATGTCTAAAAGCCTAGAAAGGATCCAATTCCTTAAAAATAATCCCCAAGGTAACAGTGGTTGAAAAGAATGTACTGATAATAAAAGTCAAGCAGCTAGTACCAGTTTTGTGTGCTATTCCCTCAGAGAGATATGCCCAACTACGAAAAGGGGTCATTAAACTAGTGCAGTCCCTGAGCTTCTCACTCCTCCCTGGGAGCTTAGCAGGGTTCCTGTCTCCAGGCGCACTTCGTCGTGACCCACTGGCCCTGACCTCATGCTCCATTACTCAGGCTTTGCCTCACCCACCCCAGGAATTTGCCCTAGAGAAATCATTCCCCAAATTGCATTGTGCAGGAAGACCTGGATCCTGGGGAGGGAGAAATGACAAGCTAGACTTTTCTCACATTTCTTTTAAACTAGAAATGTGAACAGGAGAAAAAAAAGAGTATGTGTACATATATGCATGTGCAAGTTATATAAGTTTACAAAAAAATACTGATTATAATATACACAGGAATGGCGATTCCTCAGTTTACAAATAAAAGGTGCCTTGCAGGTAAATTACAAACCAGAAAGGTTTTCAATGTAGAGATGGGTGACTGGTTACCAATATTTAGAATTATTTTTGAGGGTAATTTTAGCAGTTCTGTTCAAGTGATGCTTTTTAAAAGACTGCTATTTTTCTGAGTGGAACATATGTCAGGAGAGCAGGATAAAAGCCTAATAATTAAAAACACATCTATTATTTTTAAAAAAGCTTTATAATCTTGAAGGAAAATAAGATGGGTTCTAAATAGCCCATATACTTATTATGCTGTTGCACAAACGTTTAAGAGCATGCTTCATCTTTGATTTTAATGCCACATTTCATACATGGAAAGGGTAACCAATCCTATCTACGGGTTTAGATTTTGGCTTGCTAATATTCTCATCCTACAAATTTTCACTAATCTGCCACATCATCTATTTCCTCCCTCCCTCTCTCCCTCCCTCCCTTCCTTGCTGAAGTAGGACTTCTGTTCTTCACTTCTTTAGCCAATTCCCTTTGTTTTAAGAAATTAATTTCTCTCTCTACCATGACATGAATAGAAATGATAAAATCTTTTACTTTACATTTCATGACCTCTAGTATTTTTGCTTATGATACGCTCAGTCCTACTACATTTAGCATGGGTAACTAAATAAATATCCCTCTCTCCAATCTAATGATTCTCAAACTTGAGTAACTGATGGACCCTTTTTTTTGTATAGTAAAAAATTTCTTCTCAAACTACAGTATTGACCTAAATTATTTTACTTATGATAAACTGCTGTTTTAATATAGATATGGTTCTGGCTAATGTGGTCAGTTTCTCTTTTTTTTTCTTTTTTAAATTTTTAAAAATTGAGATAGAATTGACTTAGCACATTGTATTAGTTTTAGGTGTACAACATAAGGATTTGATATATATGTATATTGCAAATGATTACCGTGATAAGTTTAATTAACATCCTCTTTTAGCAGCCTTCAAATATACAATACAGCATTGTTAACTATAGTCATTATGCTGTACCTTGTATCCCCAGGACTTATCTTACAACTTACTTTCTTTAATTACATTTCTATTTATGTATAAATATTTTTCATAGATAAAATATAAAACAAAAGAATCTTCTAAATGAAACATTTATCCAGTGCAGTCTTTCATTTCACTAGCAAATAAACACTTGGAACTATTAAAACAATTAATGTAACTTGGGTTTCCTAAGGGCAGAGTACCCAAAGGAGGTCATATCGAGAGGAACTGACATTTCATTTGCTGGAACCCCCACTTGAATAAGACAGAAATTCTGGCCTCTGAAAACTTTTACCCATGCATTTCCTGGAGTCTTTAGAATGTCTTTATTATTTCCCAAATTGGCCTTTACGGTCTGCCTCTTTGGCCCCCTGGCTCATGGCCACTCTTGTGCCTTAGAACTGGCGCTGGTCCCCTGACATTCTGAAGTCTGTGAGTGGGTCTTCGGATGTGATTCTTTGAATTCCCATCATGCTACGTTGCCAGATAAAATACAGGATGCCCAGTTAAATCTGAATTTCAGATAAGCAAAGAATGCAATATTTAGAACATACTTATACTAAAAAAAATTTTTTTTGTTTACCCAAAATTCAAATTTAACCGGGTGTCCTGTATTTTTATTTGCTAAATCTGGTAATCCTACCAGGTGCTCGAGCTGCCTCTCTGCAGGCTTTCCCGAGCTTAAGTCACATGTGTGCTGTGTACAGGTGGGGGCAAGAATCTCTCTCTCTTTCTCTCCCTCTTCTGGTGGTCCTTTGCTTCCTAAGCCCAAAGGCAATCCTTCTGTGGCACTTGTATCTCAGGACCACTCATAGAAACAGCTTTCAGTGTCTTTCTGTGGCCATCTTTCTTTAGGGTTTAGGCACAGCCTTGGAACAGCAGGCTGGCTGGGATGGGCTTTTTTCCTGTCCCCTTGCAATTTCCCCCAAGGGCTTGTTCCACAGCCTCCCCTGTACTGGCTGGATCCACACAGGCAAATCAATGTATGTAGTGAAAGCTACCAGCCCTACTAGGTTCATTAGGCACATACAGTTATATTTTAGCAAAGACTTGCTAAAAGTCTATAATACAAGTTAGACTGTGATTGAGGGAACTGCCTTCAAAGTACCTCTAAAGTGTATTAAAGTGCTTTCTACCTTTGGAAGCACTTAGAGAAGCTCCATGGAAAAAGCAACTTTTAAGAGATGTGAATTTGACAGTGTGAAAGAAATTCCAAGCAAAAGGAACAGTATGAATGAAGGTAGAAAACAGGAAGGTTGAGGGTGGGTCTGCTTTGGTTTGGTTGCAGCATAAGATGTACTGCAATCTGAAACTTCAAATAAGTTGGAGCCCTGGTCAAGAAAAGTTCTCAATGGCTATGGTCAGGAGTTGATAATGTCTTCCCCAGGCAATGGGAAACTCTAGCAGGATCTGGTCAGAGGAAAATGTAATCAAGAGATGCAGATGATCTTGTTATACAGGCTAGGTTCCAAGTGTGAGAAATTATGTGAGAGAGATTAGATTACTGCCTAGATAAAATAGGTAAGAGGTAATGAAAGCCCAAGGGAGAGACAGTGAGAAAGAAACGAAGAAGAAATTTGAAAAGGAGACCTTGGTCTTCAACCTTGATAATCCATTATAATCATCAGAGGAAATTTAAAAAATTTCAGTGTCCATGCCACCTCCTGACTGAGTCAGAATCTCTGGAGATGAGATCCACACATCAGTATTTTTAAAGCTCCTCTCATGATTCCTACACTCAGCCAAGACTGAACACCTCTACTGCAGAACAGAGGTTCTCATACATCTGTAAGGAGTCAGAAGCACCTGAGGGCTTGTGGGACCTAACCCCTAGTTTCAGCAGATCTGGATTGAGGCCCAAGAATGTACATTTCTAGCAAGTTCCTAGGCAATGGGGACGCTCTTGGTCTAAGGGCCACTGTGGCATAGAATGAATTAGCTCTTACTGTTTACATGTCTCGGCTGGGCAGGTGTGGCGGGAAAAGAAGAGTTAATCATAGGTGACTGAGATTCTGAGCCCGAGTTAATGACAGAACAGAGATGCCATTCAAAGAGTTACAGACCTGGAAGAAAATTGGTGTTTGGCTTGAATGAGAATATTGAGAGAACACACCATGAAAAAAGACTTTCATGGGAATAATTATAAATATGGGAGTAGTAAGGGGAGTGACCAGTAAGAGGTAAAGAACCAGCAGAGATGTAAGAGGAGAATCAGAATGTCACAGAAGCCCAGAGGGGAGAAAGAGGTCAAGGCTAATAGCTCTATTGAAAATGACAAAAATACACAAACTCTAAGATATTTCCAGACCCAGTGAACACTGAAACCAAGGCCCCACAGTCTCCTTAACGGTTCTTTACTGTCCTTAGCAAAGACTGGTCACATTCAGAATGATGATCCTGGAGGCAGCTCAAGCTCTTTGGTGCAAAAATCAGAAGGATCTACACCCCTCATATTCTACTTCCTCAGGAAATAGCAATGACTACCATAGGATAGAAAGATTTTCAGCTTTGAGGTCTGAAACAAAAAGGGCTTTTCATCTAATCAAGTGTTCACAAGAAAATCAATTAACCAATTTTTTAGACAAGGGCAGGATATCACTGCTCAAAGAGTTAAACCGCCAGCACTTGTTAAGAATTTACAAAGAACCAGGTGCTGTTCTAAGTGCTTTAAGGACCAGAGGCATCAGCATCACCTGGGAGCTTGCTAGAAATGAAGAATCCCACTCCATCCCAGACCTAGTGAATCAGAATCTGCATTTCTATCAAGCTCCCCAGGTGACAATTAGAATTTGAGAAGCCCCGCTTTAAGTATCATAAACTCATTTAACCCACATAATGATGGGAAGTCAGGGCTATGATTGAAGGAACTGAGTTACAAAGAAGTTAAAACACTTGTACAAAGTCATAGAGCTAATGGAAGAGTAAAGATGTAAAACTAGACCATCGAGCTCCATAGATCCTAATCAAAATTGTGTTGTACCAACTCTCAAGAAATTCTCAGCACAGCTCTTAGCACCTTCACCATTACATTTTACTTCCATCCACAGTGGCTTTTGTTCAGTGTATCTAAGGTACTACATCCTCCCCTTCATACTCTTGCTTCTACCATCTAACCCCACCATCTAACCCAGATCTTAGCTCACAGTTACTTCCTCAAGGAAGTCACTTCTAAGAGCCCAAGACTTGGTCTACTACTCTTACAGCACCATGCAATTTTCCTCTAGGATAATCTGTAATAATAAATTTATTTGATTTTTGCCTTTTCTACTAGACTCAAGCTCCTGGAGGGTCACGCACCACATCTGCTTTGTTCCTCACTCAATCTCCAGCGCCCAACACAGGGCCTGACACAGAGCAGACACTTATAGTACATTATGTTAGTCAGTGTATACGAATGACTTCTGAGTCTACTGTACATCTTACCCACGTTAGTATGACCCGCAGTGACAATCAGAACTGCACACTCTCTCCACGTAATTAAGAGACCTGGTGAGGTGACAGAACATACCTGAATGTTCAAAGGGCAGAAAGAACTTTGAGGCCGAGCCCTAAATGTCCAGGCAAGCCTCCATCTATCTTGAACACCTGGAGCTGCTTTCAGACCCTCCTGAAGCTATAAGAACCCTTTAAACATGTTTCTGTCTTCCAGAACCTGAGCCATCCTCTGCCTTCAGCCTTTGAGACAGCAGGGGGAAGTAAGAGTGGCACAGATGAAGCCTCTCCTTTTAGGGAGGGGAGCTCTGAAGGGAAAACAGCGGCTGTTTCGACACAAATCCTGTAACTAAAGAGACCCATTCATTTTAAGTGCTGCTCATCAGGTACCTTTCAGAGGCCCTGAATTCCCCTGAATTACAGAGAATGAGCCTTGATTTCAATGAATGGCTGTGCCATAATAATCCTGTCTGAGAAAGGCATGGATTGCAAAGCCACTTTAAAAATACTCTCCACTCTAATTTTATGTTTCATTTTCCCCAAATACCCTTGTGCCTATGTATAGCTCCTGTACCTTGTGTTCTCATATAATATTAAGATGATTAGGCTAATGAGGACTTAATGTTGCTACTATTGTAAAATAACTGTAAAGGGGCTTGAGAAAAAACATTGCTGATTTTTTTTTCTTAAAGAGATGGTTAGATTTAATTTCAACATTTTTGGAAAATACTGAATGACAGTAATCAGCTTTAAGCTCAACCAGGTGACAGGCCCAACTACAGATGGTAAGGATGAGCATTTCCTTAATGTCACAGAAGAATCCTAGAGCTTGAAGCCCATACTGGAGATGGGACTTATCTGATGTCACATAACTGGTCTTTACAGAACTGGGGTCAGAACTCAGGTCTCCTGAATATTTCTCAATTTAGTCTGCATTGTATTATCCCATGCTATCTCATCAATTCTTTTTTCCTGATGCCAATTTAAGACAGACGTACTCAAGCCTGTCTGGCACATAAGCCCCTGGCTCAGAACCGTGGGTCACCTGACAGGTTTCCCACACTCAGTTGATCCTGGAGTCTCACCTTAATTTGTTCTGAGTTGATGTGAAATAATATTAAAGGTGAAATCATGTGCCAGTGAGGAACTGATTAAACTCTTTGTGGCAAGTTCCATGATAGTCAGATGGTAGGAGTTTGCCCAAACTGGAAGCTTTACTCCCTTGCGGGTGAATAAGGGAAGTGAAGCTTCACTGCACCTTCATCTGGGCTGGTCTCTTGAGTGAGCAAGGGGACTGGTGTAAAAGAGCAGCAGTGGTTTCAGCAGGGATTTGAGATGGCTTGGGAATTATGGCCCTAGTTCTTCCTTAACACAAAGGGCTGTTGTCACAGAGAGTAGTGCACGATGTACAGGGACCCGATATAGTACCGTGGTTAAGAATATAAACTTCAGTGCCAGACAGACCTGGATTTAAATCCCACTTCCAACATGTACTACCTTGGGGACCTCTTAGAAGTCACTTGACCTCCTGGTCTTTAGGTTTAGTTTCCCAACTTATAGAAGGGAAATAAAAATATTCTTCCCGATTCATAAGCTTGTAAAAATGACATGCTGTGTATAAAACACCACATTGGTTAGGACACAAACTGAACATTCAATAAGGTAGCAATTTTTTTCCCTTATTAAGAGAGAGAATCAGGAATGTAAACTTTAATCTAAATATAAGAGAAGACCCTGACACAGCTGTCTTTTGAGGTTTTAGAATGAATTAGGGAAAG
>NW_006778796.1:1596390-1632520 GCF_000442215.2 Lipotes vexillifer
AAGAAGTCTATGGAATAACTATTCCTAGAAATCTCTGAAAGTAATGCTGGTCTTTACTTTCCATGTTGACTTAAGTTGCTCTCCCACTGAGATTGGAACTAAATAATTAATGGCAACAGCCTCCAAATTAGGAAGATGTACTCAAAATGTGCCCAAAGAAACACTCTTTTAAGAAGCAGGAAAATCTATCTTTGTTCCTCTTCTTAAATGTGGTATGTTGCAGCACATACACTTCACTTAAACATCTGTTTAGAGGTGTGTATTAATGGAATTTAATGCGGAGGACAGGCTGCAGGGGAAGCAAATATGCTTCATTTGTTTCTCACCATTTGCCATGAACGACCTTTCTCTGTTTCTTCTTTACTTGGCCTTTTTCAGTGGTAAAAATTAAGAACTAGGGACATATGGAAACTGTTACTTTCTTGAAACTAGCAGATGGAAAAGTGAGGTTATCATGGTCTACCTAAGAAGCAGGGAAATATTGCCTGTAACCACTTGAGCCCCCTGAGCTATAATGACAATATTTCTTGGAGTCCAGAGCAGTCCTTGCTTAAGGATTTTGAGTGCCTGTCTCATTTTAATCAAGAGACTGGTTCCAACAATACGTTATGTGCTTAATTTCAAAATTCAGCCTGGCTGCATTGTATTGACTTATACAATATGTGTGTTTAAATAAGTAGAAAAAATGGTCCCCGAATTACCAGGGTCAAAAAATTTATAGAAATCTGGAAAGTGTAGAGAATACCTTTAAAGTAAAAGCACATCATAGAATTTGAAAAGTAATGATAACTTTGCAATGTTACAGTATAAGTGAACAAATTAATCAACAGACCAACCAGTGATGTAAATACTGTCTGCATAGAACTGGACAAGGCTGGGGTGGGAGGTTGTGAATAGTACAGAAGGAATGTAAAACTTGACCTCTGTGCTTACTCAGGGGTATAATAACGTAAAGATTATAATGACAGGCACAATTGTAGAGTTCGTATTATACAGGTGTAGGAATTTCAGATTCTGGTGTCTTTTCTGTGCAGCTTTTGAAAATGTGTGTATGTCTCATTTCTTCTGTAGTATTCTAAGCTGACTGCTCCTTTTTTCGTATCAGCTTTATCTGAGCCTCTCTTTGGAATTCCATACCAGCAACTTTTTGTGTCCCTGCTTGTCTGGATCACCTTGTCAAGATAATCATGTTTATCAGAAGTTCTAAACCTTTCTGTGCTCAGAACTACTTGGGTGTCTTAATATTTGGAAGATGTCCTTCCAATTGTCATAACTAAGATTTCTGGCCACTCCTTTCTGTCAATCAGTGTTTATACATCTTCAGACTACCTCCAGGCTCTGACCTACTGCTTCTTTTATGTCAAGAGATTGCCAAATTCCTACTCACACTATCCAGCCCCTGCCATTTATTTTGCATTTTTCCTTAACTGTTGATTCTCTGCCCACCAACAGCATTATCCAGCACTAAAATTTTCCACAGTGGCCTGAGTTGGGAAGATCAGTGACCCAAGTATGACAGAGGAAAGCAACACTAATTAGAGGGCCAAGCACTGTGTATATAAAAATTTCTCTCAAATCTCATACAACAGAAGTTCTCAACCTTTATTGTGGGCCAGCATTCTAGGGACACTCTTCGAGTATCACTGTCACACATGAATTAAAATCATTTCCAGATCACATATGATCAAAACAAAAGCCCATCTCACTTTGCTCTGTGCCAGGGAGTTCTTCACCTGAAAGGCCTTGCAGACTCTTTGATAGGATTCTAGGTATAACTGGAATTCCACCAATTATATTTTATAGTACATTAGCACGTGTGATATTATATCTGGATGCTTGAGAGGGACCATTACTCTCAGAAGATTACCAAATAATTCATTTTCCCAAAAATAGCTTAAGGACCCCACTGACAGCATGCAAAGAGAGTCAAGCCAATGCATTTGAGGAGACATTGATATTAGAATGTAGCAGAAGAAGGGCTTTACAGAATAGAGAGCCAGTGTATAATTCTCCTGTTCTTGTTATGGTTAGTAGAATAATTCCACTAGTACTACATGGCCCTTTGTAATCAATTACTCCATTCTTTGATTATCCACTGACTCCGATCAAGATGCAGATCAACCAACCGATCAGCCAGAAAGTTTAGACAGAGCACCTATTATAGGCCTAGACTAGTGGACCCAAAGATTGCAGAGTCCCTGCTTGCAGGTAAGTCAGGGTGAGGACCCTGACTTCTACGATTAAGCCCCATTAGGGTAAGAACCTTGTTTTTCTTGCTCCAGACTGTCTGTGCCTAGAAGAGCATCCAGTAAATCATAGGAACACAACCAATCATTATTAAAGGAGTGAATTAGAGACCTCAGGGGTTTGTATTGTAAATGTCATAATGATATTGCCAGATAAACAAAATGCCCACAGTGGTTGACTGGACAAAGCCCTTACACCTGGAGAGTACTGCTGACTCAAGGAAATAAGGGACTTAACTAAGACTGCATATTAATAAACTGCAAACCTGCTTCAACAGGGAAAACATACTGAAGTTTAAATATGTCACAGTTTCAAAATCTTTCTTTACACCAGATGTTTAGCACAGGACTCAGTTAAAAGACTGCAGGCGAAGAAGATCGCCTTTTCACTGCATCCTTTTCTGGAGCAAAGCAATAATGTTGATGGCAAAGGATTCAGGAAACGGAATGCATGCAACCCAACCACATACATTCATCATGCTCCCTTCAGTAAGTGTGAGGCAGGCAAGCCCTTACCTAGATTTCAAGCTGATGAATCATCTGTCTAGTTTCACTAAAACCTCAAGGGACTGCTCCTCTGAACAAGGGGCTGAAACCCTGTCAGCCTCTGAATACATTTAAACAAGGACAGTATGTTAAAAGGAAGCAGGTTATGGGATTTCCTGAGGAATTCTTAGTTTCTTAGTGCATTAAATCCTCCTTCAATTCAGGAAAAATAGCCTTTTTATCTCAAAAATCCTGAGAAACGTATTTTTTAAATTGTGTACAGATGCTGTATCAAATAAATAAATAGAAATATTAGCAATTTTCTATGTTTGGCCACCCATTCATTGAAACTGGGGTCCCTCCTATTCCATGATCTCTCCAGAAGCACACACACATCCTCATACACATTAGAAGAAAGAAAATTCCTTCTTCTTGGGAAACACCTGTCTTGGGAATTCTTGGCTGTGCAGCCTCTGAGCATGCACAGGATCAAGCATACAAATGGTGCAGTGACTCTTTTGGAAGTCACATTTGTCCCTGAAACTTCAGTCACCTGGAGACTGCATGCCTCATTGCCTGCAGCAGCTCAAACCTGACAGTGTGGAATTAGTTTAGAAATCTCATCTGAGCAACAAAATCTGAATTGAGAGTTTAAACAGTAACATCTATTTAATGCCGAAATTATCATTCACGGCAAATTTTGCTGACTGTGGATTTTTTCTTTTGCTATTGGGCTGTTATAATAATCTTGCTCTGGTTTGGACTGTGTGTGTGTGTGTGTGTGTGTGTGCGTGTGAGAGAGAGAGAGAGAGTGTGTGTGTGTGTGTGTGTGAGAGAGTGTGCGTGTGTGTGTGAAAGGAAGATAACAGGACTCAGTTAACTAGTACATCAGTTAGCCGCACATCTCTATTTTCACACATAGAAAATTTCTGCTGCTTTTGCTGTGCGAACACACATACACATAATTCCTGGAATCCTTACCCCATTCATACCCACTGCTTTCAGACACACACTCACAGGGCAGCGAAGCACAAACTCCCTACATGTCAAAATCAAGCCAGGCTGAAGATGTAAATAGGTGGATATGGCACCAGGTGGATGTGTAATCAGTAATAAGAAATACATCGAGCCCCATAATGAAAAGAAATCCCCCAAATTGTTCAGGATTCCCCCTCCCCCTTCCATTCACTGATTTATTAACCCTGAACAAAGATGTAATTGCAGGGTCTCAGAAACAACTTTTTTTTTCTTTTTTTTTTCTTTTTTTTTTCTTTTTTGGCATTTGTTTTGTTTGACTTTGAATTTCTTAATATCTAGTCATGCCATTTATTGCCTGTTTTCTTCACTCAGGTGCCCATCGTTCCCCCCACCCCCCAAAATGAAAGAAGCATCAGCTTCTGAGTCTTAAGGATGAGACCTCTGCATTTTCTCTGCTTGTTTAGGGCAAGAAATGAAGTGCTGCCTCTTTAACTGGCAGAAGCATGCAAGAGGAGCGTACCTTTAATTTAGTGCTGGGATACCTCACTTGCACCCTGGCTGTTGTCTTATTGGAGACGGCAGCCTGCCTGAGATCCTCTAGCACTGAAATAATATCATCCAGCACGCATTTCTTATCCTGATTTCTCAACACACACAGATGGGAAAAAGTATAATTATAGCCCTTGTGGTTCACCTTCATTTCCAGCACGGCTCGGTGGGTCTGCAGGATCCCCTCAGCCTGGAGCAAAATATTGTCCCCGGGTGGGGAGAGGAGGATCACCCTGCCATACCTCCCGGGGGTGTGTAAGTCCGAATACAGCTGGCTTTTGGACTGGTCCAGGGGGAAAAGGCTGCTGGCCAGGCTGCGCTCGATCTTGGCCAGGCTGTGGCTGGGAGCGACCAGGCGCTCCAGGTCGCCCTCGGGCTGGAAGCGGTTGAGCGCGCCGAGGCCGAAGGTGATGGTCAGGACTGCGGGCACGGTGAGGAAAAAGACCGGGTGCCGGCTCACGCACGAGCCCAGCCTGTGGCAGAACGACTGGAGCCCTCTGCGAAGCACCTGCCGCAGCATCCACCAGGGCTAGCACAGTGACAGGGGGGACACGGGTTCATGTCCCGGCCCGGGAGGATCCCACATGCCGCGGAGCGGCTGGGCCCGTGAGCCACGGCCGCTGAGCCTGCGCATCCGGAGCCTGTGCTCCACAACGGGAGGGGCCACAACAGTGAGAGGCCCGCATACCGCAAAACAAATGGTCAGGTGTCCAGGCAAGCTGAGTCTTAGAGGGCACAGTAAAAGGGATTAGAAAATGAAGAGGAAACACATTTTCACACTAAAGTCATAGAATAGTTAAAAAGGGAAGATAAACCCCTCTGATTATATATAAACTTCTATTTCAGAGATTAGCAAACTATGGTCTGGGGTCCAAATCTGACCCCTGGCATGATTTTGTTTGGCCTGCGAGTTGATTTTTTTTTTTTTTTCATTTTTAAAGTATTGTTAAAAACAATAAAGAGAAAAAGAAAAAGAGAAGAAAAAAAAAAAGACTATATGACAAAGATAGTGTATGGTCTGCAAAGCCTAAAATATTTGCTTATGGTCAAGTTTACCAACCCTAGCATGTAGCATATGATTAATTCCATTTAGACCTAGGGAGCAGCTATTTTTGCATGCAAACACAAATATACGTGATTGTTGGGATTCCTACTACGGTCATACATAAATTCATGGAATCCCAATTATAGTCAAAGCTTATTATTGACCGTCACACAGGCGTACATCGGTACAGACACTCAGTACCAAATTGTAGCCAGGCTGCTGGTAGCTACGTGTTTATTTCTCTTGGCAAGGGAAATAAAGTCCCTGGCAACGCTAAAGGCTCATGATCCACCTTCCAGTAACTAACCAACCTCTAATAAAGATATAATTGTGCCTTTGATATTGTTTTACTTTAGTTTTTCCTTCCAAATTTATCCACACCTTCTCCTCCAATGAAAGAAGCAACTGTCTTCTGTGTCTTAAAGATGAAACCTCTGCATTTTCTCTGCTTGTTTAGGGCAAGAAATGAAGTGCTGCCTCTTTAACTGGAAGAAGCGCACACGGCTCGGTGGGTCTGCAGGATCCCCTCAGCCTGGAGCAAAATATTGTCCCCGGGTGGGGAGAGGAGGATCACCCTGCCGTACCTCCCGGGGGTGTGTAAGTCCGAATACAGCTGGCTTTTGGACTGGTCCAGGGGGAAAAGGCTGCTGGCCAGGCTGCGCTCGATCTTGGCCAGGCTGTGGCTGGGAGCGACCAGGCGCTCCAGGTCGCCCTCGGGCTGGAAGCGGTTGAGCGCGCCGAGGCCGAAGGTGATGGTCAGGACTGCGGGCACGGTGAGGAAAAAGACCGGGTGCCGGCTCACGCACGAGCCCAGCCTGTGGCAGAACGACTGGAGCCCTCTGCGAAGCACCTGCCGCAGCATCCTCCACCAAATCCAGCTCGCAGGCGCTCCCGGCCGTCTTAAAAAGCACATGTGACATGTGTAAGCGCCGGGCTACCCCCGCCTCTCCCCCGTCCCACCCGCTCCGGGTCTGCCCCTCGTCCCACCGCCGCCGCCGCCGCCTTCCCGCCCCCTCCGCGCTCACCCCTCACCACTCCACCCGGTCTTTCCCCGGCCCCACCTCCATGCGCTCCTACTACTCTTTCAAACACTGCAGCAAGTTGCAGCAGGGCGGGCAGGTACCCACCGCGCGCGGGGGCGGGCGGCGGGCGCTGCGGGGGCCCTCTGGCCCACCCCTCCCAGGCCGCCTCCCGCGCCCCCTCTCACCGCATGAGCAGCGATCCCGCGGTCTAGCCCTTCATCCCGGTGCTGCAGTCCCACGGCCACCCTCGCTGGAGGTGGTTCCGTGCGGAGCGTCCCACAGATGTGGATCTCCTCTCCGTCCTGGTGGGGTTCGGCGCCTAACTGGAACCATGTGGCTCGGTGTTGTAAGAAGCAGACATGTGCCCCACGAGGGGGGGCGGGAGGAGGGAGAAGAGAAGGGAGGGAGCGGGGGATGCAGGGGGGACGGCAGCTAAGCTTTTCCTTTTTTAAGAGGCTGACAGTTATTTTTAGAGTTTTGTTTTCCCTCTTCCCTCTCCGCTGGAGTGAACGGAAGAGGAGATGGTGAAGGCGCCGCTGGCCCATTGGAGCGGTGGCGATTAGAACCTAAGACGGGGGTTAGGGGTGGGGGGCTGGGGTGGGGGGCGTGGAGGACTCGAGGGCTTTTGGCGGAGGCAGCCTTTTCGCCTTTCCGGATTCCCTGTGCTCTCTAATTCGGCTTGTCGGCCCAAGAAAAGGAGCAGAGAGGATGATGCTGCATTTTTAACATACCACAAAGCATGCAAAGGGATTTCCTTGCAGCGCCTTCCACGCTGTCATTCCCCAGACTGGGCGACTGCAGCCGAGGCTGCCAGAGACCCCAACTATTGGCGGTGCGTTGGGCTCTAGGGATCCTTCCTTGCTCTGGTGATTGGAGAATAGGCATTTGCCAATAGCAGTCGCCTGTGGCTTAGGGGTGCGCGCGCGCGCGCGTGTGTGTGTGTGTGTGTGTGTGTGTGTGTGTGTTGGAAGTGAAGATCCACAGACAATAGGTGGTTTCTCATAAAATATTACATTCACTTTCTGTACTTTTGAAGTTTAGGACCAAAAGTTCTTAAGGCTTGTTTCAATCTCCTTCCCCCATTTTCCCTTCCACCCCTCAATCCCTGAGAACCTCCATTTTCTCGTGGGAGTGGAACTCCAGAAACAAACGTCTGGGGACACCCATGACAAAATCTTTGAATAAAGAAGGCGAGATAGGTAGGGAGAAACACATTGGAGTCAACTAATGTATGAAACAGAGTCACCTTCACCACATGGGAAAGAAAACTCCCACCAGGTGCAGTTCCTCCCTCCATACCCAACAGTGTGAAGGTGAAGAACCCTTACCTGCAAATCAATTTCAAAAACTTTAATATTAATAAGTGTGTGTATTGTTATTTTCTACCTATTGGGGCTCTCACAAAATCACGTTCCAAAAAGAATATGAAGGAATTTTGAGGCCAAATTCTAAAGTTTGATTGTGAACAGGAGATCTGCTTTCCGAAGTTTCTGTTCTTTCTGTATTTGCCCTAATAGAGAAGATTGAGCTTCAAGAGACGATTCCGCTCACACTCTCCTAATCACACTGAAAGGGCCCGTCCTTCATGAGATGCTTAGAGATGTACCCATCAATGCATACAAACAAGCCAAAGGACTTATCCGCTTAATTGATGCCTTTATTTTTGCTAATGTTTCAGTTCTTCAGTTAAGAGACCAATGAGACTGCAGAGAGCTCAGAAACAGGGTCAATGCTAAAGGTGGTGCTGTTCATAAAATTAAAGAAAAATCTTAGGCTTTAAAATGGAAAGTGTTTTTGGTGACCATTCAGCTTGAATTCCTACCCAGGGCAGAAATACCTTCTGTAATATCCCCGATGGTTCTCTATCCAGCCCCAAGCTGCAAAATTCTCACATCTAAAAACTCACTAATTTGTCTAGAAATCATTCTGTTGTTAGGCAGAGTTTCCTATCTGTTCTCACAACATTCATGGACTGGTTCTCCCTCTCCTTCACCAGGAAGAGTCCCCTTTGCCTCCAGCTGTCACTTCATGTAATGTATTCTGTTAGTGCCATGTCATGGGAAATTGTTTTTGGCTATACAACAAAGAGGAAATGTGTCTGTCATCCATTTTCTACATCCTCTTCATTGTATTAAGTATATTTGGCCATATTACCTACATGAAATTTTCTAAGAAATAGTGGTTTTGCAAAATATGGAAGAATAGATTTTAGGAATGGATGGTGTTGAGCAAGTTATCTAGCCCATCTTATAGATAAAAACATTTTGTAGATAAAGAACTGTAGAGATTAAGTTACTTCAAGGCTACCGTCAGAGTCATTTGCAGAGCTGACACCAGTGTCTGGTCTTGGTCTCTGGTTTCTGGGCCCAATGCATTTTCCCTGGCAGCTTTGGATTGGCCGCATCCCTCTCTTTCTCACAGTGAACAAATATGTCAGAATTGTTTCCTCTCTTCGTACTCTCTCCATTTCCCACGTCTCCTTCCCCAATAAATTCAATAGGATTAGAGAAGAATAAACATACCAACAGATAACTGACTAAATAATTTATGATACATCCCTAAGATGTATATATACATTGTTGTAAGATTATAATGACATGAAAATACGTTCACTAAATGTTAAGTGAAAAAAGTATGTACAGTATGAAACCACTCTGAAAAACAGACCCATAGAAAAAAAGATTAAATGTCCATTAAAATGTCTGCTTACTGCAAGATGATAGGATTACAGGTAATTCTTTGAAAGAAAATAACTTCTAAATTTTAGAACAGTTCAGGTTTTGGAAAAATTGTGAAGACAGTACACAGAGGGCCCTTATACCTCACACCCAGTTCCCTATTATCAATATCTCACATTAGTATGGTACTTTCATGACGATTCACGAACCAGTATTGATACACTATTATTAACTGAAGTCCATACTTTATTCAGATTTCCTGAGTTTTTACTAACATCATTTTTTGTTCCAGGATCCCATTCAGGACACCACATGGCATTTAGTCATCCTATCTCCTTAGGATCCTCTTGGCTGTGACAGTTCTCAGATTTTCCTTGTTTTTGATGACCTTGACAGATTTGAGGAATGCTGGTCAGATACTCTGTAAAATGTCCCTCAACTGGGAACTGTATGATGTTTTTCTCATGATTAGACTGGGGTAAGAAGTTTTGGGGAGGAGGAACACAGAGGTAAAGTGCCCCTCTCATCACAGCTTATGAAGGGTATATTCTATCAATGTGACTTGTCACTACTAATTGTAAAGTTACTCTTCTTCCATCCACTTTTCCGCACTGCCTTTTTTGGAAGAAAGTCACTATGTACAGCCTACACTTAAGTAGTGGGAGTTATGGTCCACCTCCTTCCTCCTTGAGACTGGAGTCTCCATAAGTTATTTGGAACTTTTCTGCATGGGATATTTGTCTATTCTATTCTATTCCATTCATTTGTTCAATATTTTGTATCAATACAGATTCATGGATATTTCTAGATATTTCTTTTATATATTGGGTTATAATTTGATACTACTTTGTTTACTTTGTTGCTCAAATTGTTCTAATTTTGGTCATGAGGAGCTCCTTTGACATATCCCATTATTGTGGGATACCTTTAAAAAAATTATTCCTTATTTTATGGCACTGTAAGATATTCCAGGCTCATCTTGTATCTTTCCTGCCCCAGTCCTAGAATCACCCATTTCTCCAAGCAGCCATGCTTTGTTTTATTGTAGAATGGTAATAGAAACAAAGATCTGGGTGCCATATGTGCTACTTGCTCTTGGGATGTTATTGCTTCTAAGCCCTCTCAGCTGACAGAGAAAGGAAATACATGGGTCTATACTAATCCCTGTATATGTGTATCTATATATAGTTCTTTATGTGACTCTCTGTGTCTATATCAAGCTAAATATGAGTTTATACTTATGTCTCCAACTATAATCTATTGCCAAATGGATAATTGTAGCCTCTTCCCCTTGCTTACCTGTAACCTCCCACTCCAACAGTGAGAAACCGGCTCTGTGGGAAATTTTTAAATAACTTTGCTATAATGAAAACATATTAACTTTTAATTAGAAAAAATGTTTAAGGAAAAGAAGGAAAGCATGGTTTCTTAATTTTGATACTGTAAAAGTTAATGCCAAATACCATTATGGAATAAAAGAATGGTTTCTTAATTTTGATACTGTTAAAAGCTAATGCCAGGGCTTCCCTGGTGGTGCAGTGGTTGAGAGTCTGCCTGCCGATGCAGGGGACACGGGTTCGTGCCCATATAAATACCATACTGGAAAGATAAATTATATGCTAAAAATAAAGGAAATGTTAGCAATATTCTAGATCAACCTACGGGTTAATTTGCACTAAAACATCAGTGGATACCAATCATGTGATAATTCTAGTGAATCTGATGTAAAATCAAGCTTAATATAAAGCTGAAAGCAGTGTACTTAGGGACCAATCAATAACAACACAATAATCTGTACTGTTTAGTTCATACAGGATTTGCCTTTTCTGATATATCTTAGTCAAGATCAGTCTTCATGACTTGGAACTAAGTCAGATTTTATCCACTTGTCCTTTTGTAGGATAGGATAACAGAAGTAGGTGAACTTGGACACAGAACATCTGAGTTACAGGTTAGCTCTACAAATCACTTTGTGGGTGTTTTGGGCAAGACACCCAACTCTCTGAGCCTCAGTTTTTGTTGTTTATAAACTTGAATTATATCAGCCCACTTGTTCACTTCAGTCATATCGCTATTCACCAAAACTCTTTAACGCTGGTACTAATTAATGCTGTAATACTAGCAATTGTAACAAATAAAACTCTAAAACTCAGCAGTGTAAAACAATGAAAGTTTATATCTCATTCAAGGTTAATAGTCTATTTTGGATATTCCTGCTGAGCAGGAACAGGTAGAACACAGAGACCTGTTTCCATGGGTCACTCATCCGCCTTTAACTCATGGCTTTCAAGGTCATTCCTAAGACCATTTCCTAGCCAGGCAGCTGAAAGGGGGAGAGAGCCTGGAGGAGCACATCTGGAAGGTTTATGGCACAGTCTGGAAAGAGGCATACATCACTTCCTCTTATATGCCTCTGATTAGAACTTAGTCACAAGAGAAGCTGAATAATGCAGGTTAGCTGTGTATCTAGGGAGAAGAGGAAACGGGTATGATGATCATGGTGCCAACTCTCTCACCCCTTTCCTGGATTCTCTTGCCCTCTTTACCCAAGTCCCTGTTATATGTTCAAGGTGAACATCTGGTACCCTTTGTCTTTTCACATAGACCTCGTTCTGCCGCTGTCATCTCAAGCAATGCTGGCTTTTGGGTTTTAAGAAAATGCTCTTGGGGCTCCTTCTGTGATGGCTTTAAGGAGTCTGCATTGGATCTTCCACACTTCTTGGTGAGGCCTGTTGTATCCAGGAAGGGCACATCTCAGAGGGAAAGTTTTAGAGGCAATTTGGTCTTTACCATGTTGGATATTTCCAACTGCAACTAGTTTAATAATAAGGATATTTCTTACACATGCATGACAAGATGTCCAGAAGAATGGCAATTATAGAGCTGGTTAATTTAGGTTCAAGTGTGTCATTAGGAATCCAAGTCCTTTTCTTCATTCTTCTTTGTCCCTCCCTAGAGCATGGACTCTGAACTCCGTGCTAGCTCTACGGGCAATACATCCAGGCAAAAAAAGAGCCCAAGGAAAAGGAAGCTGCCTCTTTCTCTGCATCTCTCCTAAGAGTGAAGAAGCCTTTCTCAGAAGACCCCCAACAGATTTCCTTGTAAGTCTCATTTATCTATATCAGTCACTGATGAGAGGAATGATAACACAGTAATTGGCTTAGACCAATCTGGACTCCCGCTGTGGCTGGGAATGGGGCCAGCCTCCTCTCTGAGCACATCATCATATGTGAGTTTATGTGGGGTTTATTTTGTTTGTTTTGTTTTAAGCAAAAGCTTCTTTAGAAAGAAGCATGGTGTGATGGCAGGGATGTTTGAATATGGGGCATCCAGCGCTAACTTTGGCGCTGAGTATTTCTGTGTGGAGTAAATTAGTTTCTGGAGACTATGCTTTCTGAATGGAAAATAGAGCTGTAATCAGACAAAGAAATTTTTCTGGTTTTTAATTTATTTATGTTAAAAAGCTTTATAGTGGTATACAAAGGATATTTGATATCTTTAAAATTGCCTTTATCTAAATAGGATAGAGATATACAAGTAGTATTCTCCTAGCAACTCCACTCTCTCTGATCACCGTATCTGTGTGGGATGAAACTGACTGACCCAAGGAGTCCATGCAAACTGTAAGTGAAAATTATAAGTTTAGATAGGATTTGCATTAACTGACAACCTAAAACTTATCATCTATAAAGTTGTGCATCAAATGTGGCTTACAGGTTCAGTCTCATTGCCATGTTGTTGCACCCGGTATGCTTAAAACCTAAACGAAACATCATTCTCATTCTAACAGTAAAATATCCACAGTACATATTCAAAAAAAGGAACAAAAGGGTATAGACATCCACTTTTATACCATTTATAAATAAATCATCAGGACTGAATTTTTGCCAGAGCTACTATTTTCCTGTGGTTAAAGTTCTGAAGAAGCTTTCGTGCAGTCAAGCTTCTGCTTTTGTATTAATCATTTGTTAGTTTGTCCTCCTGCTAAACTACTGTATCACCTTGGTCAAATCATTAAATGTCCATATGCCTTAGATTTATATCTGTAAACTAATACAATTAGAATTGAGCTAAAGTGATGTTAATTTCACTCCAGGTTTGATGCTATGATCTTCTGGAACTTAAGCTCATGGGGTTCATTTGCTAGGTTTGCTACATCTTAACAAGCGTAACCGCTGATTCCCTACTATTCCCTACTAAGTCTCAGCTTCCCTTTCCTGGTTACTATTTACAAAGTATCAAACACAGAACCTCTGAGGGTTGGGAGTGGCCCAGTACACAGGAGATGACAAGCTTTGCTTTGGGTCTGGAAAAAGACAGAGGCTGGAAAAATACTTGGAATATTGTGGCCACAGGGGAGTAGCTGGACTGAAGATTAAGAACTGCCTGCCAAGGTACAGTATAGTGCAGAGTCTTATTGGATCAAGGCACAAAGATGGTGTGCTGCTTTGTACACATTCAATTTTCAATCACTTAAAGAAACATTTTCTAATTTAGGTAGAAGTAGGCCACACTTTTTTTTAAACCATTTTTTAATTTATTTTGTTTTTTCTTTTTAAATCCAAATTAGTACAGGTCAATCAGTTTTGCTCTACAAAAACTGAAGGGTTTTCTACACATTTTCCCTTCCTTCCTTCCTTTCCTCTCTTTTCCCCTCCCTCCCTTTCTTCCAATAGGAATTTTTTTTTCTCAAATCTTCCTAGCAAGGCCTTCTGCAAATTATTCTAAAACATATCTCTCTTTCTTCCAGATGAACTCAGGAGAATATTTCTTTCATATTATTTGTTACAAAGTTATACATTTTCCAAAAAGCTTGTGCTTATATTCAAAATGGGTTGTTGGTTACCAAACTGGGCTTTTGGTGGTGTTACTGCACCCAGGGAGAATCCTGTTCTTAAAGGAGCAGTGCTCAGTAACAACTGTGTGCATCACTTTCAGGCCTGACCATGAAAATGCCTCCTATTCCCTGATAGGGCAGTTCTCTCATCAGATCCTGACAAAATAATTTTGTGAAGCCGTTTGCTGAGTGGAAGAAGGCATCATATTTGCCAGGGAAGAGATATTCTAGTAGGGAAACAGTAGGGATGGTGCCCCAGGATAGAGCTCCACCTTTATTACTGCCTCATCAGATAGCAACATAGATGCCACTGTAAAGAAAACAGCAACTGATGACAACACTCCCTGTCTCTGGTAACAGTGTTACCCACCAGGGTTCCTGGCCTTCCCCAACCAATAGAAATTGACTAGAGGCCCCACGAGAAATTCAGACAAGGCTTTATTGGGGCGCCTGCTGCAGCAGGGGTAGCGAGAACAAACAACAGGTTCCTTCACTTGCTCTTTCAGTGGCGGGGGCAGGTCGAGCTGATTCCAATTCCTTATACGGGATGAGGGTAGGGGTATGTCCAGGGGTCAGGCCGGAGGGGTGTCTTAGATGGTTTACTACCCGTTAGGTGGTGGTGAGTGCAGGGGTGGCAATTGGATTTTTTGGTTTCTTTGTATCTTTTGGGTCCAGAATTTGTCCCAACTGTGCATGCACAGTTTTTGTTTTTTTTTAACATCTTTATTGGGGTATAATTGCTTTACAATGGTGTATTAGTTTCTGCTATATAACAAAGTGAATCAGCTATACATATACGTATATCCCCACCTGTCCTCCTCCTTGCGTCTCCCTCCCACCCGCCCTATCCCACCCCTCTAGGTGGTCACAAAGCACCGAGCTGATCTCCCTGTGCTATGTGGCTGCTTCCCACTAGCCACCTATTTTACATCTGGTAGTGTATGTATGTCCATGCCACTCTCTCACTTTGTCACAGCTTATCCTTCCCCCTCCCCATGTCCTCAAGTCCATTCTCTATGTCTGTGTCTTTATTCCTGTCCTGCCCCTAGGTTCTTCAGAACCTTTTTTTTTTTTTTTAGATTCCATATATATGTGTTAGCGTACGGTATTTGTTTTTCTCTTTCTGACTTACTTCACTCTGTATGACAGACTCTAGGTCCATCCACCTCATTACAAATAACTCAATTTCGTTTCTTTTTATGGCTGAGTAATATTCCATTGTATATATGTGCTACATCTTCTTTATCCATTCATCTGTCAATGGACACTTAGGTTGCTTCCATGTCCTAGCTATTGTAAATAGAGCTGCAATGAACATTGTGGTACATGACTCTTTTTGAATTATGGTTTTCTCAGGGTACATGCCCAGTAGTGGGATTGCTGGGTCATATGGTAGCTCTATTTTTAGTTTTTTGAGGAACCTCCATACTGTTCTCCATAGTGGCTGTATCAATTTACATTCCCACCAACAGTGCAAGAGGGTTCCCTTTTCTCCACACCCTCTCCAGTATTTATTGTTTGTAGATTTTTGATGATGGCCATTCTGACTGGTGATACCTCACTGCAGTTTTGATTTGCATTTCTCTAATGATTAGCAATGTTGAGCATCCTTTCATGTGTTTGTGGGCAATCTGTATATCCTTTGTATGAAAACACAAAAGACCCCGAATAGCCAAAGCAATCTTGAGAAGGAAAAACAGAGCTGCAAGAATCAGCTTTCCTGACTTCAGACTATACTACAAAGCTACAGTAATCAAGACAGTATGATGCTGGCACAAAAACAGAAATATAGATCAATGGAACAGGATAGAAAGCCCAGAGATAAACCCACGCACATATGGTCACCTTATCTTTGATAAAGGAGGCAAGAATATACAATGGAGAAAAGACAGCCTCTTCAATAAGTGGTCCTGGGAAAACTGTATAGCTACATGTAAAAGAACGAAATTAGATCACTCCCTGACACCATACACAAAAATAAACTCAAAATGGATTAAAGAGCTAAATGTAATGCCAGACACTATAAAACTCTTAGAGGAAAACATAGGCAGAACACTCCATGACATAAATCACAGCAAGATCCTTTTGACCAACCTCCTAGAGAAATGGAAATAAAAACAAAAATAAACAAATGGGACCTAATGAAACTTAAAAGCTTTTGCACAGTAAAGGAAACCATAAACAAGATGAAAAGATAACCCTCAGAATGGGAGAAAATATTTGCAAACGAAGCAACTGACAAAGGATTAATCTCCAAAATATACAAGCAGCTCATGCAGCTCAATATCAATAAAACAAACAACCCAATCCAAAAATGGGCAGAAGACCTACATAGACATTTATCCAAAGAAGATATACAGATTGCCAACACACAGTTATTTTTAGTCCCATACAGTTTCTTTGTATTTTGTTGCTTGAGGAGAGGTGTTTCCAGGTACAAGCATTGCAGCACTTCAGCAAAGGGTCCCAGGTCACAGCCTGTCTCAACAGCAGCCCTTGCCCCACAGGTAGAACAGAAAGAGAGAGGTAAATAGTGAGGAGACTTTGCAAGGGAGTGGTGTAGAGGGGGTAATCTAGCCCAACAGAAAGGAGGATTTTACCACTGACACTGTTTAGAATGACAGCACATGGTGATAATAATAAGCAGACCAAATTTTAGTCAGTCTTACTATTTCTTTAAATTTTCTACAGCCAGTGCTATTACTGCCTACACTTGAGATGGAGTGCTTCCACTGCTCTGTCTTCTCCCCATACCTGGTAAACCACTGCTCCCAGGAGTTGCAACTGTGATTTCTGAGCAAGTTCCTAATCTGCATATTCAATACTGCATATTGTTGAAAATATTTGGGTGGAACACTGTAACATGAAAGACCTAGTTGGTCTACTCATATGATTAGAACCCCTGTCCCTTGGATGACTCCCCATCTCCCCACCTCTCAGAATGGTGTGGAAATTGAGAGGAGAGACATGGAAGAACCTAGCTCCTGGTGCAGCAGAACTTGCATATGACTTAATTTCAAATAGAGTTTTCACTCTGGGGAAAACAGATTTCTTCGGAAAAAGATATAAGTGAAATGGCATTAGACATCAGACAAACTCAAACTCTTTAGAAGAGTGTTTGACATTCAAAAATTTGGTCTTCATCCTGTCAAACAAAGTGAGGAATTCAACTGTGACCTTTGGGAAATTTTCAGCCTTTTAGCCAGGAAAAGCAGTGTAAACAAAATGAATTCATATTCAAATGGAAAAATAAAGTTTCACATGACCCTTCACCTGTTCTACATAAACAACAATGTATGTCCAGCAAACATGTAGCCTAAACATCTGGAGATTTAGTTATCTTGTTGACACAGATAAAATCAATATATGTTTATAGAAACTGTGATGAAACCTCTTTCTGTGAGCCCTCATCTTTGGCAAAGTGCCCCTCCTTTGCCATGCAGCTATAAAATTTAGTGCAGTCTTTCCTCTACCATATTGAAATAATCGATATCTCCCTCCTACATAGACTGCAGGCTTCATGAGGGAAATGCATACTACCCTCTGGTCTTGCACCCTCACTTTCTAACAGGATGCCCGGCATATAATAACCAGATAGTAACAAAATAGTCACTGAACTCATTCCAGAATGGCTCTCCTGATGTAAGAAAAATACAGAAGGAACTAAGGAAGGTAAGACAAGTATACTTGTCCCTAAGGATAAGACACAACACACAACATTTGATCCAGAGATTTGGTCCTTGTGGCTGACATGGGTGTGTACTCCTGTTCGCCTGTGTCCATTTCCATTTTCCTTTTGTTCCCAAGTATCTCTTTGTTTGGCCCTCCTAGCTGCCCTGTCACCAGCCTCAGCTCTCCTGGCTTTATCAGATGTCTGAGTCTTGGAGCTTACCTTTCTTTTTATCAGCACTGTGCTTTTCTGATAACTTTTTTTCTTTTGGTGATTTTCATGATCTAAACAATTCATTACAGCTGCAGTGTAAATTCAAGCTCAGGAGTGGCAAAAGATGAGGCTGAAGGAATGAGCAGGTGAAGAACATAAAGAAGCTTAGAAACTAGGTTCATTCACACACTGACTGAAGAGTTACTGAATAACAAAAATGTGCAAAACCTCCCATGCAAACTGGACAGGATGGCTACTTTCACCCAGAGCTTACATTGTAGGGGGAGCAAAAGAGTTGGAGCTTCTTACTCAGAACAATGTAGGGGCTACTGAAGTGCCACAGGAACAGACTGGGTTTTAGAGCACAGCTCTGCTACAGTGTAGACAGGGAACTGGATGGTGTAAGAGTGAAGACTGGTTGTTCCTTTAGGAAGCCAAAGCAGTTATTTGAGCTGATGACAAGAGCATTCTGGACCAAGGTAATAAGGACAGGGACAGGTGAGAAATGAAAGGATTTGAGAGTCCCTTACAGGTGAAAATAGATATAATTTGGTGCTGGATTAAATGTGTATGTGTACACTGAAAACAGAGTACACCTCCTCAATGTACCTACAAAGATAAGCATAAAAGCAATGGCAGTAACTTTTCTCCTTTCAGTTTTACAGGTCATTGCTGTACACATAATAGATACCTGGACTCTGGATAGACACATCTGGTTCAAATCCCTCAAATCCCTTCTCTGCCTCCTTCTAGTGGTATTACCTTGGCTAAGATATTTAATAACCACTCTAAGTTTTAGCCTTTTCATCGGTAACAGTGGGATAACAAAAGTTCACAAGTCAGATGCTAGTGTGCACATTAACTGGAATACTGAATGTAAATATTCAAATACATTAATAGACGAATGCATGTTATGTAGTTATATGAGAAGTATTACATGTGCTTCTTGCCTTCAAATATTTATGCAAGGGGAAAGGAATTACATAATTACTTGAAAGTAAAACAGATAATTAAATTAAGTTAATTTGTGTATATTTAAAAGCTGTACTAAGTATATCTATAGATAGATTTAGATATTACATGATTGCAGATACTTAAAAGGAAGCAGCTTAAGGGGAGAAGTTCACAGTAATAGGCAGAGAACCTTAGCTATACTGAATGTTTACTGTATGCTAAATATTATGCTAGTTACTTTATTTTTTGAATGAATTTATTTATTTATTATTTATTTATATTTGGCTGCGTTGGGTCTTTGTTGCTGTGCGTGAGCTTTCTCTAGTTGTCGCGGGCAGGGCTACTCTTCGTTTTGTGGTGCGCAGGCTTCTTATTACGGTGGCTTCTCTCATTGAGGCGCATGGGCTCTAGGCTCTCAGGCTTCAGTAATCTTGGCTCGCAGGCTCTAGAGCACAGGCTCAGTAGCTGTGGTGCACAGGCTTAGTTGTTCCACGACATGTGGGATCTTCCCCGACCAGGGATCGAACCCGTGTCCCCTGCATTGGCAGGAGGATTCTTAACCGCTGCGCCAGCAGGGAAGTACCTATGCTAGTTACTTTATATTCATTATTTAATTAATTACTAAAGAATCCTGTGACATAGATTATCACTTACTCAGTATTACAGATACTAGAACTGAGGTCTGCAGGGTTAGGAATCACTGGAATTTGAAATCAGGCTAGCCAACTATAAAGCTCATTCTTATTCTGATATTCAGACTGCTGAGTAGAATTTTCTGTGTTCTTAGTGTATATTGGATCTTTCCTTGTTTAGAAAAATTGCCTATCTATTGACTTTTTCTTGCTTTGCCTCCCTGTGTATACAAGGGAAATATTCTACCGTCTGTGTCAGATTTGTCCTGGGGACAAAAAGACCTTTGCTTAATGATGTCCCTTCTCTTGGTGGGAAGGGAGGGCTTTCTACAACCATCAGAATTCAGGAATATTCTCTTCAGGAAATGAGTGTAGAGGGAAGACTGCAGAACATGCTGGACAAAAGGAAAAATGTGACCTACAAAATATTGTTTTTAGGTCCTGTGAGATTCCATTCAATTTATGTTTCTTTCACTTAAGCTCTGGCCTATTTGGTCAAAGGGAGCAAATTTAGTAATTAGTTCTACTCTCAATTCCTCAGTCATTTCTGTTTTGTGGAGTATAATGATTTCCTGAGGAAAGGACAGCCACCACGGCACATTTCTTAAAAGAAGAAACCACACAAATACACACACACAAACACACACACACGTATGCAAAATTCCCTACTTAAAAACTTTTATCAAAGTAAAATCAAATAGTACACAGACCTTATAATGAAAAGCAAGGCTCCCTGCTCTAAAACTTCCCACTCTCAGTCCCACTACTGAGAAACAACTGTCATTATTTTTTTAGCCCTTTCTTCTGGAAGATTTCTCTAAACCTCTAAACAATAGTTATAGAGCTCTATTTCAGGATTAACCATTTCAGACTAAAGTCTTTTTCTATTGCTTCTTTTAATGTGTCCACAAAATTAAGTCAATTATTTTTATATAAATAGCTTATAATTATAGTTACCTCTTAAAACTATTATAAATATACATTATTAAAAACATTAAGTTGCATATAGTCAATGATGATAAAAAGAGCTGCATTTATTATAATATAATTTTAGTACCGAATGGGTTTACTCATTTATTTAACCATCCTCCTATTGATACATACTTGGCTTAGCTACAGATTCTGGCCTTTATAAATGATGCTGAATAAGCAAAAACTGTTGCTAAATTTGAGCACACACATACATAATTTCCTAGGAAAAATTCCTGTTAATATAGTTTCTAGCACAGCTTTTTGTTTGTTTTTTTGGTTTTAGTTATTGAAACATATTGTTAAACTTCCTTCCAGAAAGTCTATGCCAACTTATTTTCTCATTAGTACAAGGATCAACAAACATTTTCTGTGAAGGACCAGATAGTAGATATTTTAAGCTTATGGGCCAAAGGCAAAACTGAGGATATTAGATAAGTGTTTATATAATAAGAGAGAAACACAAATTCCCATACATTTTTAATTAATGAAGTTCAAAATATAATAATAAGAATAAAAATAAAGCACAATTTTTTGTAACACAGATCTGCTAAAGAAAAAAATAGATTTCTTTTTGGGCAGTAACATTTTGCTTAGTTATATACGTTAGGCAGAATAATGACCCTACAAATACGTCCACATCCTAGTCCTTGGATCCTTTACATATGTTATACAGCAAAAGGGAAGTTGTAGATATAATTGAGATTATGAGTGTTAAAATAGGGAGATTAGCTTGGGTTATTCATGTAGGTTTAATTTAATCAAATGAGCTCTTAAAAGTAGAGAGAATGCTCTCAGGCTGAAGACAGAGAGATGCAGTGGAAGAAGTCATAGAGATTAGAAGCATGAGAAGGACTTGACCCACAGATGGTCGAGGGGCCACATGGAAAGCATGAGAAAGATCATGGGGAGTATCTAGGAGCAAAGATTGGCCCCTGGCCAACAGTCAGCAAGGAAATGAGGGCCTCAGTTCTACAACCATAAGGAACTGAATTCATCCAACAACCTGAATGAACTTAGAATCATTCCCGGAGCCTCCAGAAAGGAACAGTTTTGCTGACACTATGATGTTGGCTTTGTGAGACTTTAAGAAGAGCCATGCTGTAACTCAGACTTCTGACTTACAAAACTGTAAGATAAAAAATGGGTATTTTTTTAAGCCACTAAGTTGTGGTAATTAGTTATAGCAGTGACCGAAAACTCACAACATTGGGGTTTCAACTTTTGTGTGCTTTGTCATCAAAATTGGTTGCAAATGTCCATCTGTCAATGTTGATCTGAAATGAGATTTTGTATATATCATCTATGAAATGTATTTTCACACAGGTAGGTACTGTTAACAATCCACAAACATATGATTTTTTAAAATTAATTAATTAATTTATTTATTTCGGCTGTGCTGGGTCTTAGTCGTGGCACACGGGATCTAGTTCCCTGACCAGGGGTTGAACCCGGGCCCCTTGCATTGGGAGCGCAGAGTCTTACCCCCTGGACTACCAGGGAAGTCCCACAGACATATGATTTTTATTTTTTTGGATTCCTTTTATTTCTTTTTTTTTTAAAAAAACATCTTCATTGGAGTATAATTGCTCTACAATTGTGTGTTCGTTTCTGCTTTATAAGAAAGTGAATCAGCCATACATATACATATATACCCATAACTCTTCCTTCTTGCGTCTCTCCTCCCACCCTCCCTATCCCACCCCTCTGGGTGGTCACAAAGCACTGAGCAGATCTCCCTGTGCTATGCGGCTGCTTCCCACTAGCTAGCTATTTTACATTTGGTAGTATATATAAGTCCATGCCACTCTCTCACTTCGTCCCAGCTTACCCTTCCCCCTCCCCGTGTCCTCAAGTCCATACATATGATTTTTAATTGAACATATTCATCTCTTGGAAGGAATTTGTGGATTCTATTAGATTCTCTTCTTAATGTTTGCCTTTTAACATGCCATTGCATTGCAGATTAACCACTTTCAATGAAGATTCGGTGGAAGCTCCTCAGTTGCACAGTTAAATTGATCTCAAAATATGGAAATTTCCCTTGCACTTTCATCAAGGTCAGACAAAGGCTGCTGTAATTTTAGCAGCAGTGGATGCAGTCTGTAGTTTTAGCTCAGAACTGTAATTTAGCCCACGACCAAACTGTCTAAGAATGGAGATCTAGCTTGTTGTTTTAACTTTTGACAGCATAAGACATAAAAAAAAGTTTGATATTACTTGTGATTCAACAACATCAGTTGCTGTGCAAATGACCATACTGAAGCATACATTTCACATATAAGCATTCTCCTGCCTTTCTTCATGTTCATTAAGAAACATCAAGTTAGCAGCAAAAGCTAATTTCAAAGCTGCTCAGGATTTGATAACAGTGGTTAAGAGAAGTTCTCCTCATTCAGAAAAATTGTATTCTTGGTCCTGAGTTCAAAATCATCCAGCTGACAATGCTTAAGTTCTCAAGAGTGACTGAAGTTCACTGTTGACATCACTGGTTCAATAACACCAGATAGAGTCAAATATTTTATGCAAAGTGCCTGCTAATGAATAATGTAGGGAATAACCTTAAGCTTTAAACACTTCTTCACAAGTTATATGAATTAAAAAAAAAAATAAGCCCTTTTCTGTTCCACACAGGTTTTTACCACCATCCATGATAACACATCTTATCAGATTCCACTTCAGGTTGTACTGAATTAGTTTTTCTCAGCTTCCTTGAAAATATTCTCACCTATATTTATTCCACACAGATTAGTCATGGAGGGTAATTCTTCAGTCATTTCAAACTCATCACTGACTTCTTTGATGAGCAACAACTGACTAGCGTTGGTAAGGAAAGCCACTCAAGATCATTTGCCTTGTTTTTAATTGACTATAAATGTCACTCTCAATGTTTTCAACTCTTTGAGAAACTGTTCTTGTCAAAAAGTTGATAGTCTTAATTACTTTCTCTCATTACATTTCTTCAATTGCTAAGCCAACATTGGTAAATGGATTTCTTGCTTGGCTAATAAATGACCTTCTGAGAAATTTCATTGCAACCTCATTTTTGTTTTTGCTTTTATTCTTGTGAAGAAATTTGTTGTGATTAGTTATTCCATTTACATTTTTCTACTTTATCTGATTGTTGTTTTCCCACGAGTTGGAGATGTGATATGAGAGCATAGTCTGAAAATATCAACATTTATTTGACACTGCTATAGTATCACTGCTTAATAAAAAAGACATTTTTTATCTAATTTGATAATGAAATAATCCATAATCCACTGTACCATTAGATTGCAGTACTCAAAGTCCACTCTTTTCTTCTTTTCTTATTTTGACATGATATGCAATGGTAATAAAATAAATGTTGTGGTACAGTGATATGCATGGCACCAGAAATGTTGTAGAATTAGAACTGTCACTGTGATTTTGTAGTGAACCAAGCAACGGTGCAAAGCAATGAGAGTGCAACATATGGTCTGCGTCACAGCTGCTCAACTACACGGGTGGAGCATGGAAACAGCCGTAGACAATGTGTAAATGAATGGGTGTGGCTGAGTTCTAATAAAAATTTAATTATGGACACTGACATTTGAATTTTATATAGTTTTCATCTGCCACAAATAATTATTTTTCTCTTGATTTTTATTTTACTTCAATAATTTAAAATGAAAAGCCTGCCCTTAACTCATAATCCATAAAAAAAGAGAGGTCGAGATTTGGCCTTAGGGCTATAGTTTGCAGACCCTTGTACCAGAAGAATATCCTTTAATGAAAGCTCAAAAATTTCAAATAAACTTAAATCACTAAATATTCTCCATTTATTTTTTTTAAAAATATACTTCAGTGAAAATATAGTAGGGGAGAATGGGGAGTATGGAGGTGAAAGGGGAAGGACATTGACTTATTTCTCAGAGCAAGTCTGCTTACAGGTGAACTAATGAAGTAAGAATTCTGTGTCACTATGAGGAGATGGCAGTAGAATAATGTGAATGAAAAGTGACATTTGGATTTGTTTCCCTTTAACTTTTTCAATTTTACTTGTGGGGAATGCTTTAGATTAAGAAAGTGAGAATGTCTACAGAGAAAAACACACATGCAGAAGGAATAAAACATTCCCACCACAACTCTCTACAGTTACTATGTTTTGTTTTATTTTTATCATTTGCACAAATGATAACATTTGTCCTAGATTTTTGTTATCCCTGTTCTTTTTTAACACTGCAAATAAGAATTCCTTTACATCAATATTCTCATTATCTAAAAGAGTAAATAAGAGGAATCCCTTTACCTTAATATTCTAAGCTTTTGCTTCTCTTAATTTTCAGAATTTTATTGTAAATAAAAGAGAGCTGTTTGTACCAAAGTAGACTTTAAGCAGAGATGGACCAGCTCAGTATTTAAAGCTTTGAAATGGAAGACATGGAGGCTGCTCCCAACTCTATTCCCATCACTTGCCTGCCCGCCTGTCCAGACACCTCCTCCCTAGGCCTGTCTATCTGTGTAGAGATGTGACAAAGCACTGGTTTCAGGACAGAACTAGCCCCAGCCTAGAAAAACTGTGAAATGGGATTGGTGCTTGTCCCTTGGGACCACCTTCAGTGCTTCTCTCCTCTGACCTATTTGATATTTTCAGAAGTCCCAGTACCCAGAGTCTCATATTTAGTACTTCTTATTTTCATGCCCTATGACAGGTACTCAGACCAGTACCTTTATGCTTTTAGGTGATACAATACCAAGTTTGATAAACCAAGTTGTGCTATCATAATACCTCTTATTAATAAAGCAATTATAATGCTAATGATCTTAATCATAATAGTTAACATTTATGGCATCCTTACTAAGAGCCAGGGCCTTTGCATGCACTGTTTTATTCAATCCTCACAAAAGTGCTGGGTGGGTGGTATTCATTGCTATAGGGTTCTAGATGAATTAATTGAGGCTCCAAGAGGATAAACAACTTTCTTAAGTTCTCATAACCACTAGATGGCAGAGCCTAGATTCAAATCCAGACGCTTTTTGTTCCAAAGCCTATATATAGATTCTAAAGAGAAAGCTGATGAGGCAAATGAAAAAGTCATAACTATCTAAAAAGAATTAGCCTGCTACTGTGTGAGCTGTCACTTCCTTTAGCTCTCAATTATTAATGAGTTAGGCAGCCAAGACAAGGGTCAGTTATAACGTTTATGTATCTCTATTTTAAATGAAACCATTATGCGGTAGCCTCAAGCTAAATCTCAGATAAAGTGGGCAATATACAGAATATATTAATGTAAGAGCAACTTAGATAAAATATAAATGTTATTTTACAATATACAACCCAGCTGGCTGCACTAAATTGAGGGTATAACCACTAATTATATTTACTTCAAAACCAAAATAATATTTTGTGTGGACATGTTAAGTTACAAAACTGTCAATAGGAAACTCAGGATCATAGATTCTTTGTCCTTTCTTGTAGAACTTTTACAGGAAAGCATCCAGAATTTGGCTGTTCTGATAAAACACAAAATAATACTCTGTATTTTTTAGAAGTCTCTAATGATAGCATTTTGGTGTGCCCCATTTGGAAGGGTGGGCCTCTTCAGTCAGCACTAATTGATTTACCTCACTTAGCATAGTTTAGCTGCTCAAAAAAATACGTCGATTTGATTTAAGAAAACCTATTTCATGAAAACCCCAAGTTCTAAAATAGGTAAGTGATTTATAGTTTCTAGTGCCTCCTTTCTGCATAAAAAGCAACTGACTTTTTGGCCTCTGTTTAAATCATCATCAATTGATTGTGTTAAAGATGACTATGGAATAGATCAAACAAAAGCAATGCATGAAGTAAACACTCATAAGTCTGGGTGGTTGTGTAAATGTGAATGTGAGTTGTTGAAGATGATTTATTATTTCAAAGCCGTGAGCAAAAATCCAGCAAAGTCCAACATATCATGTAAGAATATCACTAAGTGTTTGAGGAACTAAAGGGCTCTGTGATTTTAGTGCAGTGGAAATGTACATATTCCACAAAGTCAAAGGGACCTGAATTTTTCCCCAATGTGTAGGCTTTGCCCAGATCTCTGAGTTAAAGAAAAATGGGTAAACATCACTCTGATGCAAGCTTGCCTGTGTTGAAGACAAATGTATACTGATGCCATAATGTGGTGAAGTCAATAGTAGCAAGGCCAGATGAGGTAGAAATTCCCAGAAGATTAATAGTAATCAAATGATGGTAATGACAGCTGAACAATTTACGATGTACTTATTCTAGGACAGACATAGTTTTAAGGATGCTCTAAATATTATTTATTTAATACTTTCCATAATATTGGACTCTGAGACTCTGGGAAGTTATGGTCACTAATTAAGTGGTAAATTGGGTATATAAAGGCTATCAGTCTGTCTCCATAAAACCAAGAATCACAATTAGCTATACCTACGTAGAACTTATTGTTTTAGCAGATTCTAATGATTGGTACTAAAATATTAACACATTTTTAAATGTAGTTAACCATACAGTCATTGTAAAGACAACCAACAATCATATTCATATAAGATATGATGAATCTTGTGACAGTGAACATTTAGAGTACTGGCTTAATTTTGTCACTCATTGTCATAATCCCTACTGTTGAATTGTACTCGTGTAAGATTTTGCAAATTTTGTTCTTAAATTTAAATTCTCTTAACCAGCTCTTTATATAGAGTATATTATCTCATTCAGCAGGTTGAGAATAATCTTTTCATTGGGCGGCATTCAATGCATTTATCAATTGCATTACAAATTCTTATTCCCAATGTTATAAATTGCAGTTTTATGTCTCATGTATTTCCCATCCTGTGCCTCCCATGTTGATTATTGTTAATTGTTCACATCCTGCACCACCACATGATTACTTTACCTCTCTTTTCATTTCTATTTGTTCTCTTTCTTTAATATTACCCATCTCCCTTCTTTGGTACAGAAGTTTTAGTTGAAGAGTCAATTTGATGTATCTTTTAATGTTTCATCGCTATTTTTCTGTAGTTTCTCAGAGCTATTTCATACATTTTAATACTTCTTGGTATAGTAACCTTTGATTTAGTTAATAAATATTTAGAACCTATACTGTTATTATAAAAAATAATGTCTGTTTGAAGTTAAAATAGGTCATTTAATGTTAGTTACAATTCCAAACTTAATTATGAATAATGTTAAATAAATATGCATTCACAAATGCACACAATTTTATAAATAGTCACTACTTACCTGCTATCTTTTGTGTCAATTTTGATAAATTAACAAGAGTTGTTTTACATGATCACTGGGTATTTGACTGAAGAGAAATTCATTCCCAGGGAAGCTTCTGAAAACCTTGCTCCTCCATAGAGAATAGCTGCTATCAGCTGGGCACTTTACAGGCTGCTTAACTTATGTTGTCTCTAATCCTCACAGCAGTCCTGCCAAGCAGGTATTTTTAGTGCCATTTTGCAGCAGGCTCAGAGCGGTCATCCTGCTAATGATTATCTGTGCTAGGACTTGAGCTGAGAACAGCCTGATTTAAAAGCATATCATTTTTCCACATTAGGCTGCAAAAAAATCTCAGAAGGAGAAAAAATAATTATCCCATGAGAAAATCAGGCAGCGGAGGGCTGCAGAATCTCTATCCCTTGTCATCTGTCCATGCGTGGGGCTGGCCACTCAATAATGCAGACCATACATCAAAATATAGAATGAGCATTGGTAGCCAGCTAGAATCCATAAATGTTCAAATAAATTTTAAAAAGTCATGTGTAATATTCATCAGCTATCCCACTTCAGTCTTGACTTAGCTTCATTCTTGACAGAGGTAAAGTTGCAATAGTGTTCAGCCATCCTTTAAAAGAGCATGCACCCTAGTATTAAATATAGTTAATTTTTCACAGCTTTTAATTCACACCAAAAATTTCATCGCACACTTATTATATAAACAAGTGTCTAGCATAACCATTTTTTTCTATTAAAATTTCTTTAAAAATTTTGCAGTAAGCAATATTATGAAAGTTTACCATCTCTTGGTTTTATGGTATCCAACAGCAAGTAAATCTGGGCAAAATTACCATAATTTAGGATAACTGAGGTGAGGGAAAATATGGAGAAACAAAATCTTTATATTTTAGCATATTTTAGTTACCTTAATTTTTTTTATTATTGAAAATAGTTGATCTACAAATATTATATTCGTTTTAGGTGACCTACGTAGTGATTCAACATGTACATACATTATGAAATGATCACCACATCAAGTCTAGTGACCATCTGTCCCCACACGAAGTTATTACAATATTATTGACCATATTACTTATGCTGTATATTATATCCCCGTGGCTTATTTATTTTATAATTACAAGTTTCTACCTGTTAATCCACTTCACCTATTTCACCCAAACCTTCACTGCTCTCCGCTCCGGCAACCACCTGTTAGATCTCTTTATCTCTAAGTCTGTTTGCATTTTGTTTTGCTTGGTTTGGTTTTTACATTCCAAATATACATGAGACCATATGGCATTTGTCTTTCTTTGTCTAAATTATTTCACTTAGTATGATATTCTTTAGATCCATCCATGTCGTAGCAGATGACAAGATTTTATTTTTTTATGGCTGAGTAATATTCCATTATATATATATATATATATATATATATATATATATATATATATATATGCCATCTTTATCCATTTATCTGCTGGTGGACACTTGAGTTGCTTCCATATCTTGGCTATTGTAAATAATGCTGCTATGAGCATTGGGGTGTATATGTCTTTTTGAATTAGTGTTTTTGTTTTCTTCGGGTAAATACCCAGAAGTGAAGTTCCTGGATCATATGGTAGTTCTCTTCTTAATTTGCTGAGGAAGCTCCATACTGTTCTCCATAGTGTTTCCGCCAATTTACATCCCACCAACAGTGGGCTGTTTACCAGTGCCAGTGTCATCAAGGTAGAACAAGCTCCCCGAAATGGCTGCCACCGGCATCTCCATCCCCAGGAGGAGCTCCAGTTGCCTCCTGCCTCTCTGGAAAGCTCTCCAAGATTAGCAAGTGGGTCTGACCCAGTCGCCTTTCAAACTACTGCCTCTGTGCTTAGACTTGGAGCAGATGACATTTTCCACATGCTCTTTGAGAGCATAGTCTCTGTTTCCTATAGCCCTCCATCTTTCCCAAACCTAAGTCCCACTGGTTTTCAAAGCCAGATGTTCTGGGAGCTCATCTTCCTGATGTAGGACCCCCAGGCTTGGGAGCCTGATGCAGGGCTTGGACCTCTTGCTTCTTGCTCCTTGGGGAGTACCTCTGGGGTTTGATATCGCTTTAGTTTAAGCATCACTAACCTGGGGTTGTGGGTCCTGACTATACTGTGTCTCCACTCCTCCAACCCATCTTGTTGTGGCTCCTCCTTTATGTCTTTAGTTGTGGAAATCTTTTCTGCTAATCTTCAGGTTATTCTTATAGATGGCCGCTCTGTAAGTGGTTATAATGTTGGTGGGCCCGTGGGAGAAGGTGAGCACAAGGTCTTCCTGCGCTGCCCCCCTGGGGAAGACCTCTACTCACTTTAATCTTTAAAATTTTTGTGGCTTTTACTCTCCTCTACCTAAAACAAAAGCACTACTTTTTTTTTTATTGTTCAACATCTGGTGATGGCAGTAATAAAAATGAAATTATATAAGACATGCTGCAGATGACTGAGAAGTGTTACTCAAAATATGGACCTCAATCAGTCAACCAAGCATTACCTGGGAGCTTGTTAGATGTGCAAATTCTCAGTCCCCACCACAGATCTACTGAATCAGAATCTCTGCAGAGATTCTGGGGTAGGGCCCTGAAATCTGTTTTCAGTCAAGCCCCCCAGGGGATTCTGATGCATGATCAAGTTTGAGGAGCACTGCTGTAGATCACTGCTACTCATCATGAGGTCCTGAGACTGGAAGCGTCAGCATCACCCAAGTGTAGAATCTTGGACTACGTTCCAGCCTATTGCAATTATATTTTATAAGATTCCCATGTTATTAGTAAACATATTAAATGAAGACCTAGATAAGCTCTCACTGGACCACTAACTCCAATATATTCCTTACATCTGTCTCCTGTCCTAAAATTGCTGATATTCATCTACTATGAACAAAAATGACTGTTTCTGATGGTTTTAATTCTAACCTTGCCTTTTCATATTTATGGAAAATGAAACCTAGGCAGTAATGAAATAGTAATCCACCGATGGGCTAAGTCTACTGACCGTGATTCCTTTATTATCCCTAAATGGTGTGGTGGAGTTCGTACCAGCACTTCTAGTGTTGGTGTACAATTTCTCCTCCATTGCCCTCATTAAGAGGTAGATTATTTGCTTCACCAATATTCTGTGTTAAAGCATTGAAACCGTTTGTCAACATGCAGTTAGGGGATCCATTACACTTCCATCAGTCAGTACTGAGACTACAATTAATTTATAAGATATTAAGCTGTGGTGAAATAAGCATTGGTTATGAGTCACAGCATGCTAGTCAGCCCTAGTATAAATATGCATTAATTGTGTTTTTTGATAGTTCATTGACTGTTCTGAAGCTCAGTTTATTGATATGAGAAACATGGGAAAAACTGAATTAATAATTTTATATTGTCTTGAATTCCAACTCAGTGATTCAGTAATCACTTCAGTGACTTCAATGGCTAAAACAGGGTTATCAAACAGGTTTGCTTTGTAAGGGCAGAAGGAATCAGGCAAAGAAAGGTTCAGCACAAAGGGGAAGTCAATGGGGATAACACCATGCAAACAGGCACACAGAGGTATCACCAATTCTTCTCTGGTGCATGAACGACTCTTAATAGGGCTACCAACGCAAGAACCTTTCATGGACTCTTTTCTGTAAGCATTAATGTTTGACCGTACATGTTACCACTTCCATTTTGAATTTCAGGTATATTTGTGCTCTCTATTCATCATAATTTCTGGATCTATTAGGGAAATTCTTGTTCCCTTTTGCCCCTTTCCGAGGCTGTGTTGGGCACAGCAGTGCTGGGGAGTCTGACAGCAGCTATACCCAGACACAACAGGCTTCCCTGGCATGCTTCATTTAATAAAAATAGTTTTTGGCACTAGCATAAAACCTTACATCCTTGAGTGTTAAATTATTTCACAAACATTAATTCTTGCAGAATTCCTGCAAGGCAGACATTATAGAGTCACAGATTCATGGAGACTTGAAGATAAAAAGAACTTCAGAGATCATCTATTTCAAGTCACTTCATTTTCACGTGAAAAAAATTGAAATCCTAAAGGGTGAAGTGACTAGTCCAAGCAGTTCTCTTTTTAAAAATGTAAACGCAAGACAGGTGAATAACTCCAAGCCATAGAATGCATTTTTAATTATTGTAGAAATTAAACTTTAAATTTCATTTATTAGTCTAGGGAGAAAGTTTATTCTATCTTTTTAAAGGCAGACCTAAATGGTAGAGAAATGGGTAGAGATGGGTTAATAAAATGATCTGTCAATATTGAGTGATAATTTAAAGTAGCATACCAGTAAGCAGAAGAAACAATGTTATTTCTACTCACTTAATCTGAAGATATGGAATGAGACAAATTGCTAGAAATGAGTCTCTCTTTATTAGATCTGACAACCTCTCCTCCCATCTTTAATGCTAGATAGATCCAATCGCCTCTTACCATTTTGTCACTCCTTTTTCCCACCTCCACATATTAATCATCTGTCACTTTAAAGGAAGAAGGAGTTTGGAGGGAGAAGAAAGAAACTGACCCTGAAGAGACCTACTAATCCATAAAGATGGTTGGTGGGAAGATCATCATGGCATCTTTTTGCTTCTGTTCAGAGATGGGAGACTGACACAAAAGCTACTGAGATAATAATACTTATCCCTTAGGTGCAAGGCGCCTTCAGGGATTCAAGGCTGCTGTTTGAGACTTCACAGGCAGCAGAAAGATATCTTATACATACTAGAACCTACCACAAAGTTAAAGGTACTAAATGCATAATAGTGGTACAAAGGAAGTGCTATGGGAGCACATGGAAAACATATGATTTCAAAATGGGTGGATTTGGGGAGACAGCGGGGGAAGAATTCAAAGTGAGTCTAGAGAAAATGATTAGCAAAAATGAGGTTGATAGGGAGAGGGCATTCCAGATAAAAAGGAATATATTTTATCAGAAGCATCATGTTCTTTCTTTCCCTGAAAAACAGAGAAATGGAAGAAACTCCTAGGGATGAATAACAGTATTATGGTGCAGCCAAAGGACTAATTTGTGAAAAAATAATGCAAGAAAATGAAGATAAGAATCATGATTATTGACAATGAGAAGATTCCACTTGAGGGAACTTATTTGGAGCATTTTGGGAGAACTTACTATTGGGTTGATAAATAAAATGAAGAAAGGCGAAACAGGATTACATTTCAGAGAAAATGAAGAAATATGAGATCGATTAGAGGACAAGGAAGGCCACAAACTCCTCACTTAATGCTGTGTAATACAGTCAGCTAAGAACAGCATTGACAGAACATTGGAAGACATATGGATTTGACCTAACCAAATAATAACTTGACCTTTCTAAACTGGGGCTAGCTTTTCAAAGTCTTCTTTCCCGAGAGACATGACTAAATCTACAGATGTACACCTCAAAAGATAATACAACGGAAGATCTGTGATTGGTAGCCTAAGAAAATGAGGAAGAGTTAGGGTAATATGGTAAATGTGAGTAGATGATGATATTTTAAGTGGTAATATTTTAAGATAAATGTGGTATCTCCTCCTTGAAACCATAGCAGGTTAGAGCAACTGTGACTTTAGGAATTATTATTAATATGCATAACAGTATAGATGAGTCTCAAAATATTTCTATTGAGTAAAAGAAGCCAGACTTCCACTCTCCTACCCCCCCCTCAAAAGAGCACATAGTGTGTGATTCCATTTATAAAAAACTCTAGAAAAAACAAACTAATCTATAGGAACAGAAAACAAATCAGTTGTTGCTTGGGGACTGGGGCAGGGTAGGGCATGAAGAAACCTTTGGGTACCATGGATATGTTTACCATCTTGATGCATAGTTTTATAGGAATATATATTTGTCAAAACTTATCAAACTGTACAGTTTATACATGTGTATTTTTTGTATGCCAATTATATGAATTTAGACATGAGGGAATCACTAGAGTTTCAAAATATGAAAGTATATAGTCAATATAAAACTAACATAGGGCTTCCCTGGTGGCGCAGTGGTTGAGAGTCTGCCTGCCAATGCAGGGGACATGGTTTTGTGCCCTGGTCCAGGAAGATCCCACATGCCGCGGAGCGGCTGGGCCCTTGAGCCATGGCCGCTGAGCCTGTGCGTCCAGAGCCTGTGCTCCGTGACGGGAGAGGCCGCGACAGTGAGAGGCCCGCGTATCGCAAAAAACAAACAAACAAACAAAGAAAACACAAGTGGCACGGAGGAAGCCAGAATCCTGAGAATACCTGGGCCCAAGGAAATCTTGGAAGATAGTGAGTTAAATAGAATAGTGAGGATAATGACGATGGTACGAGAGCATGTATGCTTTGTGGTCCTATGTGCTAAGGGCTTAAAAAAAAAAAAAAAAAAAAAAAAAAAAAACTAACATAAATATATATTGCATTAAACAAGTAAAAATAGGTGAATACACTAAAATAATCAGTTCAAAAATAATTCATGATTAAATATTTGACTTTTACAATGGATAATTTTGGAGGTATATAAACAAAAATTAATATAGGAGTGCAACCACTAATGTTCATAATTTTATATCCTGTTAAAATAATTTTTGCAATGTAAATCTAAATTAATTTATAGCAGCTAGTTAAGTCATGATTATACTTCTTTGTTATTTAATGGTTTAACATTCGTGTGCCACCACAGATCAAAGACTGTTTTCTTAGAAAAATATTGACTAAATTTAGCTTTCTCTTGGGAAATAAAGACTTGTAAAATTTAAATGTGCCTGAGAATTGCAAGCACAGCTTAAAAAGTAATGGTTTTTAATGGCTTTTAATCAAGAACATGGCTTGTTAATGTAAAGCAAAATAATCAACAGATTCTTTTCAAATGTATGCAGTAGAAAACTTGAACGGAATGAATTTTTTCCCTGACTAAAGTCAGTATCTTTGTTTGGCCTTGAAATTTTTAAAGATTACTGATGTGAACAATATTTATGTTTATCTTCTCAGTATCCAGAGTCTAGTGCTGCTTCAATGTCAATTTTCGTGTTGGGAAGATTTGAATTTACTATAGACCCTGAGCGTTTCTTGCTGGGTAACTTTAAGCAAGTTATTTGGCCTCTCTAATACTTAATTTCTTCATTGTCAAATGGGGATAATACCAATATTCAAATCATAGGATGTTGCAATGGTTAGATGAAAGTGATTCTAAAATACATAAATAGTGTTTGATATACAGTAAACTTCAATACAAATTAGATATTGTTTTTATTGCTGTTGTTGTCTGGACTTGTTTGGACTGAAAGACCAATATGGGACCAATTATCCTTTTCATAGTAAGTGCATGTGCCGCCCTCTAGTGAATGAAAAAGGCACCACATTGGAAATTAAGAAGTGTGGCTCTTGCCTCAGGTCTGATATTAATGAGCTGTGTCACCTTGAATGTGTAATATTATATCTCTGACTCTTAGTGTTTTTTTTAAGATTACAAAATGTTATTGGTTAGTAGCTTTTTTAATTTTCTTAAATTTTGTTGAAGTATAGTTGATTTACAATGTTGTGTCAATTTCTGCTGTACGGTAAAGTGATTCAGTTGTATATATATATTCTTTTTCATATTCTTTTCCTTTATGGTTTATCACAGGATATTGAATATAGTTCCCTGTGCCATACAGCACGACCTTGTTGTTTATCCTGACTCTTAGCTTTTTTCATCTATAAAATGACAGGGTTGGACTATCCATTGGGTTTCAAAAATGCATATGAGGAGTCCTAGAAATATAGACAATTCCTTAGTTGATGCTCATTGAATGGGAGAAAAAGGGGAAGGTAAAAGAGATGGGGTTCAACTATCTCGATCTTTGCTTCAACCAGAACATCCTAGAGAATTAATGTTTAGTTGTGAATCACTTAGAAGTATTTTGCTTGACCAGAAATCCCATAGCTTTATAAGTTTGAAATGCACTAGATTTCATAATTTCTAAGGTTTTATTAGCTCTATAGTTTTGCAACTGTGTTTGACTATTATAAGATCTGACTTCAAAGCCTTTCATTAATACAATCATGCTAAAGGTTGAAATAATTGTATTTTCTCATTAGGATGGAGAAATTCATATAATATGTGACAAATATAATAATTAACAGTTTTATGCCTTTGTAAAAACCTTTTAAAAGAGGCATCATTATCCCATTTGAAAGACAAGGGCAATGAGACTCAAGAAGTTTAAATCATCCCGTAGATACACGATAGATTTGGAATTTAAACTCGCATCTAGCCAACTCCAAATATAATTTTCATCCTTTTGCAATTAACAAACCACCAATGAAAAGGCCAGTAACAGAGGAAGAAATATCCCAAGCTGCCATCCAACCTGCTTCTGTAAAGTCCACATTGGGTCTCTGGATTGTTGAGTTCAAGCTTTCACTGAGCACTTACTCTGTGTCCAGCACCTTAGATTATATAAGAATAAGCAGAGTGGAGGACCTATCTTCTAAGAGCTTATAATCTAGCCAAGAAGATAGACCTTTAGTAGGAAGCTGTTATAATAGTGAACACAGGTACATGGTATAGCCTAAGTTTGCTGAGGGTAGGAAAAATCAAAGAGATCATAAATACAGAAGCTCAGTCCATCTGCAAATAGTAACATTTCCAGATGTACGTGAAATAGGGTGAGTCTGGCCAAGTGCTTCAGCA
>NW_006778796.1:1632533-1642930 GCF_000442215.2 Lipotes vexillifer
AGCAGGAAGGAGAAGGCACAGGTGTCTTTTAACATCAACTTCAGAAGGATAAGGCAGAGGCAAGCAGAGAAAAAGTTATGCTAATCATTTAAGTCCTTGGTTGGTAGCTGAGTTCCTGTACAATATCTGTCACAACAGAGCAGCCAGGTCTTACAGCCTCAGTAAGCATGGCCATACAGCCCTTTTTAAGGCTGCCAGCCATAATCACCCAAACGGACATTCTCAGAAATCAGGAAAAGTCCAGGAGCAAGCAACCACTAGGACACCTTCAAGTATCATTAAGGCCACAGCAATTACCATGTAGCAATTCTGCAAGAAGAACTGAAATTTTGAATGAAAGGGTACAAAATAGCAAACATAGGAGTTGCTTTAGCTTCAGAGAAAAACAGTGAAATGAGTGCAAACCTAAAAGGATGGAAGGAATTTCATCATTATGAAACTGCTGTTTCCCTTGGCCAAATTAGGTTTGATACAATCTAATGCATAAAGAGAGTGATCTTTTCGACATAAATTCTTCTGGGTTTGGGGAAACTCTAGAGCTGTCCTTATTCAATCTGAGTGGCTATGGGAAAAAGAAGATTCAAATAATGGAAATAAGAATTGCCATCAACTCTAAGATATAACTGAATATTGGAAGTAAAATTAAGTATTAGACTGTAAAAATGAAATCCTTTAAAATGCTCAATAAAGAGCATATTGTATCTTCTGTTCTTTTTGAAGACTTAAGTACCTAGATACAGATTCCTTAAAATGAAAACAAGCTCTGTACCTCTACAGCATACCTCTACAGCAATATGTTTCATATTAAATAGTGTTTCAGCTATTTTTGTCTGGGATTGGTATGACAAAGAAGCTTATTTGTCTTCTTTTTATTTGAGAAACTGCTTCCTTCCTGACAGTAATGAGGTTGGCATAGCTGATGTGAACTTAGTCCAGATTTCTAATGCATGCTGGGAGAGGGTTTTCCAAATTGCAGGATCGCTGGAAAGTGATCGCCAGTCTGCACAGTTCCAGTCCTTAAAGGGAGACCTGCTTCCAGTCATTAGTGTGGCTGAGCATGTGATTAAGGGGCCTCCAATAGAAGCAGGCCTTCTGGACACCCTTGGATTTCTACGCTTCTGGAATTTGGCATTGACTGTTTGCACTTCCTGCTTCATTGAGGTGACCCAACTCTGGGTGCTTCTTTTCTGCTCCAGGCCCTGTAGACAGGGCACCAATTCCATAGGATAACAGTAACATAAGATACATATGAGAGGCATATGAGAGCTGAAAAGGAGAACCACTGGAGTGGAGATGTGGAAAACAAATCACAAGCACAGTGTTGACCAGTTATCTCAGAACCCAAGAGCAAACCTTTTACTCTCAGCCATGTTTTCTTCACTATAAGTCAAGCAATTCACTGATGGATTTACAGCAAAGGAAACATAATTATGACATGAGGTTTAGGGCACAGAGTTTCTGAGCCTCTTCTGCCACTACCTCCCTGCATGTCTGATGTAAACCCCTTGGCTTCTCTGAGTTTCGTTATCCTTTAAAGTAAAATTCAGACCAGGAATGTTCAAGATTCCTTCTACTTCTAAAGTCCTAGGGTAGCACAGTTTTATTGATACCTATTTTAAAATACGTTTTAACAATCATAGAAAAAAATGAATACAAAATAGTTCATTCTTCAGAAAAATACATTTCATATGTAGTGAATACAAATATATAGACAAGAATAATACCTACAACACAAGCTAATGTCTTTAATTTTGGGGTTTTACTGTTCATTGATGTTATTTTTAATGACATTTTCGATCTGTGATTTGTGTTAAATCCAATGGCTTTTTAAGTGCTGGAAAGACAGAGTTATTCTCAGCTCTGACTCCAATAATGATTACAGTTAGGGGTTAATTTGGGAAATTGTCTGAAATTGCAGAAAAGGCCCAGATCCTATTCTTCTGAGGTAAATTTGGCTGGTGGCTGGTGTGTTGCATTATCACGGTTTTTTCTTAATCTTGATGCATTGTATTGATAGATAAAACAAATTTATAGTTAAGCATAATTGCACAGCATCATAAACTTTCAGGTTTATAAAGTGTCTCAAGGATCATCTGGTTAAATCTTTACTCTGTACTTGAATCTTTTCTCCAACGTCCCCCTAGGCAGTCATCCATCCCATATTCAGAATAGTTTCCAAGGTGCTCTAAGATTCTGACACCTAGTGGAGGCTTCAATGAGGTGATCTCCTCTGGAGTTGGATCTGGAATGGAGTTCCTGCACATCTCTCCTTGTAAGGCTTGTCCTATATTTGCATGCCCTACCCCAAGTCTTATTATAGCTAGTACATGTTGGCTCACCATTTAAACTCAGTATGTCACTGCATCTTCTTCTAGGTGTGTTTCTAACCCCAAAATTTTCAAATTCTAGTAGAAGGGTGTATTTGTCACCTTTCAAACATTTCTTCCACTGAACACTATTGCGATCATATTATCTTACTGGTGAATATTACTGGATTATCCAGGGTTTTCAAGAGCATCAGTTTTAGTTCCTTTGCTTGTGGATTTATTTCTCAAGATACAGAGCACCTTTTTTATACTCGGGTGGTATCTGGTGCATCTCATCAAATTGCTACTGCCTGTACTCTTCAGATTAAGGCACTATTACGCCGTTTCTTAAACCTGGTGTATTTTTTTTATAGAGCAGGTTTTATTTTGTTATTTTACTGATAGATGAAATGAATAAATGGTTAACATAATAGTATAATATCATAGATCTTCAGGTTATTAAAGCATTTCAGGAACCATCTGGTTAAATCCTTATCAAATACTTGAATTCCTCCTCCCCCATCCTTCCAAGTGGTCATACATTCTATACTCAGAATATTTGGTCCTATAAAAAGTTTATTCTTCAAAAGCTAAATATTGACTTATCATATAACCTAGCAATTCCACTTCTAGGTAAATACTCAAAAGAATTGAAAACAGGGACTCAAAGGATACCTGTACACACATGTTCATAGGAGCATTACTCATAATAGCCAAAAGATGGGGGGAAAAAACCAAGTGTCCATCAACAGATAAATAAAATGTGGTTTATATATACAATGTAATATTACTGAGCCATAAGAAGAACGGATGTCCTGAAAGAGCAGCAGCTGGCTTGGACATTTACTTCTATGCTATGCAGTAAGCAGAGCTTTTTGAAGTAGGCATTCTGATCCAGAACTCAGAATACAGTTTTTTAGATGTAGATTGAATATACCAGAGTGTCTGGGTGCACATTACTATGCAAACAAATGTCTACACAAGTAGGTTTTCTACTAACAACCTCACTGGAAATGTCTCATGTGTAATTTCTGTTAGTGGCCATTTTAATGAAGTTCGGCACCACACTCTGGGTTGATGGCTTTCAATGGCAAGGTAAATGCAGACAAAATTACTATTACTGAGGATAAACGGGCCAGAAAGAGCATAGTTAAAACAAATAATTATTGGAACATAGCTTATAAAATTGAAAACAATCTGGAACTTTTAATCCTCGATGATATCAACGTGGATTCATGAGAGGATGTGAAAACATGCTAAAATTTCTGTTGCATTTAAAAATTTGGATATAGATACTGAAAAATACCTTAGATTAATTAACTAATTATATACAAAATAGTAATGTAAGTCACTAAGATAATAAATATAGTTTATAAAATGTCTAAACTACTAAAAAAATTAGATTGACCCCAACTGAGTGAGGCCTAATGGAAACGAGATGCCTGTCTTTGCACTGTCACTCCTTCTCTTGTCCTTCTATTGACAGAATTGCTGTTTCTAGTCCTGGTACCTAAATCCCAAGCAACAACCATTGGTCTAACAGTAGTCAGAAGATCAAAACTAAGTCAGTCTGAATCCTTCCTGCACTTTGTCTTACTGAGGAAGAGATGGAAACGATTTCCCTGGCATGCTTCATTTAATAAAAATAGTTTTTGACACTAGCATAAAATATTTCATCCTTAAGTCATTTCACAAACATTAATTCTTGCAGAATTTCTACAAGACAGAAATTATACAGACACAGATTGATGGAGATCTGAAGATAAAAAGAACTTAAGGGATCGTCCACTTCAAGTCACTTCATTTTTCAACCTGAAAAAAACTGAAATCCCAGAAGCTGAAGTGACTTCAAACTACTTTTGCCCAAGTAGTTCTCTTTTTAAAAATGTAAATACAAGACAGTAAATACAAGACAGTAAAAAATGTAAATACAAGACAGTAAATGTAAATACAAGACAGTAAATACAAGACAGTAAAAAAATGTAAATACAAGACAGTCATATGATTAACTCCAAGTCATAAAATGCATTTTAAATTACTGTAAAAATTAAACTTTAAATTTCATTTACTAATCCTGGAAGGAAGTTTATTCTGTCTTTTTAAAGGCAGACCTAAGGGGTAGAGAAGGGTTAATAAAATGCTGTGTCAATAATGAGTGATAATTTAGAGTAGCACACCAGTAAGCAGAAGAAACAATGTTATTTCTACTCACTTAATCTGAAGATATGGAATGAGAGAAATTGCTAGAATTTAAAATAGTATACCAGTGAGCAGAAGAAACAATGTTATTTCTACTCACTTAATATTCTGAGTTACAAGACCATGAGCCTATAGGTATCACTATTCAAGCAGGAGACGTTGGGAGGAGAAAGCTGAGGGAATGATGCCAACAAAGAGAAGAAGCTTCAACTGGTAACAGAAATGTGGGGAGATTGCCTGACACTGTTTAAGCCCTGACATCCTGTGGACACCGAGTCCAGCTTCCCTTTCACTACTCTGTTTTTCTTGCTTTAGCCTATACCTAAACATAAACACACGTGTACTTTTTTTTTTTTTTACTTTGAATTGTATATCACTTGGAATAGAGAATCCTGATCAAAAGCTCAAGAAAAGAACAACTTAGGTAACAAGTTCACATGATAAATTATTAACCTAAAATAATTTACTGTGTTTAAGTCTCATGATATTGAAATAAATAACAATAATAAAATGAATAAGTAAATCAAAAGTAATTAAAATAAACATGAAGGATTAAATTTTCCTATGAGACAGATATCATTGGATTGGGTAAAAAAAATTTAAACAGAAAAACTCAGAATAAAAACAAATAGACAAATCAAGCAACATTAATTAAATGCTATTTTCAAGGAACACGTCCCAAACAAAATGACACAGTTTAAAAATGAAAGATGGAAAGAAAAAGTACCAAGTAAAAACTTATTTTAAAAACTAGTGTGACAATATTAATACAACAAAAAGGTAGAATTTAATGTGGGGATTATTTATTTGGATAAAGAGGCCTATTTTATTATGATTCAAGGTCTATTTTTCTAAGAATTTCTAACAATCAGAAGACTTTATTCTTCCAGCCACATCAGTTTAAAATACACAAAGCAAGCCCAGTGAAACATAAGGACTAGCAGATAAAGTCATAATCAAAGTGGGAGACACTGACAATTCCTCTCAGATCAAGAAGTGTTACCATGGGACTTCCCTGGTGGTGCAGTGGTTAAGAATCCGCCTGCCAATGCAGGGGACACAGGTTTGAGCCCTGGTCCAGGAAGATCCCACATGCTGCAGAGCAACTAAGCCCAAACGCCACAACTACTGAGCCTGCGCTCTAGAGCCAGGGAGCCACAGCTACTGAGCCCGCGTACGGCAACTACTGAAGCCCGCGCGCCTAGAGCCCGTGCTCTGCAACAAGAGAAGCCACTGCAATGAGAAGCCCGCCTACCACAATGAAGAGTAGACCCTGCTCGCTGCAACTAGAAGAAAGCCCGCGCGCAGCAACGAAGACCCAACGCAGCCAAAAAATTTTTTTTAAAAAGTGTTACCTTAATGTGAGCAAACATGACTCATGGGTGCAGTCATAAAGAAACTCTATTCTGCGTCTCACTGTCCTATTGTTTTTGTTCAGTGCCGCTACTTTTTCCCTTTACCCAGCTCAGGTTAACTGGCAGCCTTACAATTTACCCTAAAGGAATAATTCCTGTTTAATTTGCCAAACAGGGTCTTATTTCAGAGATTAAAATGTCTAGTCTTATATAATCATCAAAAACTCTAATCTTGATTTAAGTCCTCTCCTGGAGATCCCACTGCAGGGAAAAATCTAAGGAAAGGAGGTTAATTGGCTTTTTCTCTCTTTCCTCCTGCATTTCTTCTACTCCTTCTCCCCTTCTGGCTAGCTGACTACTCTAATTATGGGATGGATGGATAGGAAATTGGGAGAGAGGCCATGCTGCTCTCTATAAATATCTGGTCCATGGAAATTGCAAGTCTTTTCCCCAAAACTTTGGAAGAGCAGTTTCCTACCAAACTTCAGGCCACTACTTTGCTCCCATGGAGGTCTCCTCAGCCAGTATGTTGTGCTTTATTTAGCTTCTTGGTCTTGACTCAGACCCCTGTCTACTCCTATGCCCCTCTAACTGCAGAGTACACAGGCTAAACTCTGAGTGGTCACCTGCAACCCCCTTTCTGTTGATGTGGGTGGAGCTGAGGGAGAGCACATTCCTCACTCTTTTTTCTTATGGGAGAGAGAGGGATTGTGACTCAGAGCAGAGTTCAGGCTAGAGATACCCTCTTCAGCAATTTCCTCCAAATCCAACTCTTGACTCTAATATCCTAGATGTGAGTGAGGGACAACATGAATATTTCCTTTGAAAATTCTGCATTGTGGGTCTGCCACCTCACCTTGAGTTGTAATTTGTAGTGTTCATGAGTATCAGCCCAAACTTCCATTGTCACATGTTCTGATATAAGTAATAATGGAAAGTTTTTGAATAACAATTTATTTTCTCACACTTTCTCCCTCCCAACCGGTTCTCAGAGAAACACTTACAGCCTTAAATACATTTAACAGAAAATGAAATAAACAATGAATAGATTAAGCCTTTAATTTGAGATCTTGGAAAACAATTCCAAGTACTTAGAGAGATAGAATAAACAAAGATAAATTCAGGATTTATAAAACAGAAGAAAAAATTTAAAAGTATATGTGACTTAAAAAGCCAAAAAGTAGATTTTTAAAATATATATTAATAAATAAAATATTTAAAACTCTAGCAAGTCTAATTAATAGGAAAAAAGAGAATTCACTAGTAATCTACATTAGGAAAAAGAAACAGATATAATTATAGATGTTGAAGAAATTAAAATTAAAAAATACTACATGTAGATTTATACCAATATATATGAAAAGCTAGATGAAATAATCAGTTTCTAGGAAAATATGAGTGACCAAAAAAATGACTGAAGAACAAGTAAAATACCTTAATAAACCAACAAACAAATTTTTTTAAAAATGGAAAAGTATTTAAAACAGAAGTGCTTAAATGACATCTGTTTAGCTTATGAGTTCAGTCAAAGCATCTTATAAGGCACTTAAGAGCTGTCTAATAATTCCTGTTACTTAAGCTGTTTCACGGTAAAGAAAAAGATTAAAGCTTTCTTATTCATCACATGTCTGCTATAACACCAAGCCAATAATACAAGAGGTACTGTTGTACCTCCTGTCACAAAAACTTAATAATAGTTCGATGTCATATAGAACATAGATATAATTTTAAAAATCAGCAAATTAAATTCTTTTCTTGTTAAAAGACTAAGATAACATAACCAAGTATATTTATCCCAGGACTGCAATATGACATATCATTAAGGAATTCTTTGTAGTTTATAACAGAAATGGTATTTCAAATACTTGAGAGGAAAGACTTGCTATTCAATAAATAGTGTGTTAAAATTGGATACCCATATGGGAAAAACTAATGTTATAATTCTACCGCTCATCATATACAAAAAGAAACTCCATATAAATTGAATAACTATATTTAGAAGTTCATGGGGTTGTTGGAGAAAAAAAAATATTTTTACTCCTCTAGGATAGCAAAGACCTCCTAATATGCTACAAGACCAAAGCCCCTAAAAGAAAAGATTGATAAACGCAACTCAATGGATAGCAACATGTCCTGTAAAATGCAAGGTATCTTAAATAAAGTGAAAGACAAGATTAGGAGAAAATACTTGTAAGAGAAAAAAAACTATAAAAGTTTACTAAACTTAGTGTATTTTTAAAATGTTAACAATTTTTAAAAAGGCAAACAATCCAATAGAAAATGGAGCAAATAATAAAATTTATAACTATAAATTACTAATAAATGGTAATAAATATAAAAGGGTATGCTCAATCACACAGGTAATCAGGGGAAAACATATTAAAACCACAGCGATGTGCTGTTTCCTGCTTGGATGATTGGGTGAAAATGAGAGAATAGTGAGATTCTGCCAGGGTCTGGGGCAACTGGCATTCTCACCTGTGAGTGTGTGAATTGATGTAGTTTTCTGTAGAATTATTTGACTGAATCTATTAAGTTAAAAAAAAGGGTCTTCCCTTTGACTCAGCTGTTTCCTATCTAGGTATCTTTTCCACACGATCACTTATATGTGTGTTCAAGAAAATTAATTTTGTTTGGCATTGTTGTAAGAGCAAAAAAAAAGGGGGGTGGGAATGAGTCATCTATAATGTTCTGTCACTAAAGAATGGTTTAAAAGTTTATGCTATTAATTTATTTACTGAGGTGATATATGGAAAGTGCTTAGAACAATGCCTGGAACAGGGCAACAGTGAATAGCAGGTCCTCAGTGAATATTTTTAGAATGACTCTTATATATGTGCAATGCTCTTTATTCTGTGGTTGCCCCTCTATACCCATGCTCTGTCCTTCTCTGATTCCTAGGAAGATGACTTGCATTTCCCTTCTGCTCTGGCCTTCTGTTGGTTTGGATCAACCCATGGAGGCACCAACAGGAGAGCGAGAGGGTATTTCTGGTATTTCTCCTTTGCTACTTCCCTGCCATACTGTGATTGGTAGTGACAGCATCCTTCTACTAATGGCCAGACCTCCCACTGGATACATATGGGCAAGCACCCAGACCCACAGTCCTCACTCGTTCGAGGACCAAATCTCATTCTCTCCCTGTTCCTCAGTCCTCGAGGTGGTAACTGTTTTCTTCTGTTGCTGACACCTGGGTGCTTCACCATCCCTTGCTGGTTCTTTTAGTCCTGCACATGCACGTTTCTTGTTAGGACCACAACTGATACACAAGCTATGTAATACCATGCAGCTATTAAATAGTGTGAGGGGGTATTAGATGTACTGACATAAAAACAATTCCACAATGGGTATGTTAGGTTTTAAAAAGGCCAATACCCACAGATGTATTTATCCATATCCATTTATCCATAATTAAGGTTTGCCACGTTTTGGTATAATGCTATTTCCAACACTTAGACATTTCAAATCCACAGTGCACTATAATGGAAAAAGATTAATAGATAATACACATTTGGACAGTTCAATGGTTTATAAAGAGCTTTAAATGCCAAAATATGTAAATGACTGATAATCTTAGAAAACTGGTCATTCCAGCAGTGATACTGGGGCATTAATGCAACCCTGCCTTAAGTCCCACACATTCAGGCTGTATCACAAAGAACAAGGATTCCATGGCAACACCAACTGGCTATTCATAGGACCACCACCAATCAGCATGCACTATAGCACAACAACATCATGCACTCTAATAACTTTAATTATGATGACACTTTGGTTTATAAACTGATGATCAAAGAACAGGCTATAAAACTTTAGAAAGTTCTGGTGTTTAGACATCCAGATAACATATCTCCTGACAAATTTAAATTCTGCTGGTTCAAAACCTCAGGAGTTCTCCAGGTGAAATCTGAAACTAAGGCCCATACATGAGGGCCTGGAGAGACTGAAGGAAGAGGCAGCCACTCGCGAGTGGTAGTTGGCAGGTTTAATAAGCAAGAGAACTTATGTAGGAGGCTTACCTTTGGTGCCACAATCCCCACCAGGATCTTGAAAGTTTATGTAGAGGTCTTACCTTGGTTCAGTCGTGTGTACTGTCCAGATGGTCTCTCATGGCTGCGTCCTTGAAAACGGCTCCCATTGTGGCAACAGTGGGTAGAATGTGCATCCCAAGGACAAGGGAGGGAGTGAGGTGCCTCCCATTGCCTGGGTCCAGCTCACGGGTCAACCAGTGGTCATGTCCTCTCCAAGACCTCCTCCAGCAAATGCCTAGAAAAGGATATTGAAACATCAACGTATGAATGACAACTACCTCTGGGAATGGAATTAAAATTGGTTTGGGCATGGGGAAATTTACCTTTTTGTGCTCTAAACTTCTGTATTACTGAAAAACAATTTTACAGGGAACCCATGTTCATTTTATATTATGTAAATAATTTAAAATAAAATTTGATACAAAAACGATAGGAGTTTCTTTCTTTTCTTTTTTTCTTTTTTTTTTTTTTTTTGCGGTATGCAGGCCTCTCACTGTTGTGGCCTC
>NW_006778796.1:1642988-1651271 GCF_000442215.2 Lipotes vexillifer
GCAGGCCTCTCACTGTTGTGGCCTCTCCCGTTGCGGAGCACAGGCTCCGGACGCGCAGGCTCAGCAGCCATGGCTCACGGGCCCAGCCGCTCTGCGGCATGTGGGATCTTCCCAGACCAGGGCACAAACCCATGTCCCCTGCATCGGCAGGCAGACTCTCAACCACTGTGTGTGCCACCAAGCCCGACAGCATTTTCTAGAATGGAATTTTGACAAAATTTTGGTAATTCTATGGAAGAGAAAAAGAAAAGAGAACAGTTTGACTATACACAGAGCTATCTGAGGTCAGTATTTAAAAGAACAGGTTAAAAAACAATAGGGAGAAATTACATAGAGAGGTCATTAGGATCACTAAATGGATAGTGTGAACGAACTGCCTTAAATGGAACAGTCAGATCTGCAGCAAAATGGCCAGGATAGCCCAAAGCCCAGACTGTGTAGAGACCTATGAAAAAAACTTAAGACAATTATACATACATACATACATATATATATATATATTAGTTAAGAGCAGACAAGAAAATAAACTGAACAAGAAACTGTTTAGGAAGATGTACACTTTTGTTAACTTGACAGAAACAACATACATACTCAACTATTATTTAACAAGGAGCTGTAAAGAAAGGGTGTCAGGTGGAATTGAAACTCACGAGAGAAGATAAGAGGGCAACACCTAGACCCTTTAAATGGTATTCAGTTTTCAGATACCAAAAGACTATATTCTAGTGTAATAAAAGAATTTACAAATGTGATCAAGAATACAACTGATAACCTTTCTGAATAGGAGAGGTTTCATGGAGATAAACCAATATCCAAATGTTTTAAAATGAGACACAGATTCTAAGCACTCAGTCTTAAGGAGGGTTGTGTGTGTGCGTGTGCGTGTAAAGTGATCTTTTAATTTCTGTCAGTTTTTTTTTTTTCAGAGAATCTGTGTTAGTTTGCTAGCGTTTCCATAACAAAATACCACAGACTGGCTTAAACAGCAAAACTTTATTTTCTGACCATTCTGGAGGATAGAAGTCCAAGATCAAGGTGTCAGCAGGGTTGTTTTCTTCTGAGGAACTCCCTCCTTGACTTGTAGACACCATCCTTCTGATGTCTTCACATGGTCTTTCCTCTGTGTGTAGCTGTGTCCTAATCTCTTCTTACAAGGACACCAGTCATATTGGATTAGGGCCCACACTACTGACCTTGTTTTACCACTTTTAAGACCCTGTCTCCAAATACAGGCACATTATGAAGTACTGGGGGTCAGGGCTTCAACATATGAATTTGGGAAGAAAATAATTCAGCCTGTAACAGACACTTACTACCTTTAACTGAAATTTAATTATCTTAGTGTATATCTTACTATTGATGTGATTATGTAAACTTCTTAAACGATGAAATGCTAGTTTGCCTTTATATCTCATAGCATCTTTAACCATCTAGGTGATCATTAAGTGTTTGTTGAGAGAGAATGCATAAATTAATTAAAGGTACATAGTATGAAGCAATGCCTTCTCATCTCTGGAAGTGCTCTAATTCCAACTGTAAGATCATGTGTGAACAGTGCTGCTGAAGAGTGAAAAGTTAGAAAACAAAAATCCAAAGCTCCTTCTGTGATTACAGAGCGCGAGTGAATCGTGACAGGTGCAGGGAGAGCTGTAGAGAGACCTTTCATATTTCTTTCTTCTCCCAACAGGATGATGGCAACCCCCATCTCAACAGCCCAGTCTCCTCTTAGGAACTCATCTCATATCAAGGCAGAGATGGCTGGCTCAGCGAGGTCCTGGCTCTTATGCACGAGAGGCTGGACCAAGGTGGAGAGCCGACCGCTCTCAGAAAGCAGCCTCCCATCACCTTTGAAGCAACCACCCTTCAGAATAAACTCAGAAAATTTCCCTGTCCCTTTGTGGCATTTAGTGTCTTCTTGAGTTCTGACTGTATATCAGACATGGGGTATCCTTCCATAAACATGGTAACTCGATGATGAATTTGGACTTGGTAATGGACTTGTCTCAGCTCTAACACTTTTTGACAACCCTTCTGACAGTGTGACCAGAGCTTTTCAAAAACATCCTTCTGCTTGCCTGCTTGGTCCTACCCAGTGCTAATCCCTTGGTCGTCAAGAAATAGGAGTCTTTATGATCCTGATCATACTTGGGAGCTCGTTTAAACCTACAACATGCAACCCCATCTCGACCCTAACAAGGTACTGGGAACCTCATGTCGTTAAATTCCACAGCCCTGAGTTACATGTAAGTTGAAGGCTGTTCTAGGGAGCTGAACATAAATTAACAATTTATTTCACATCTTCATATGCTCAGAAATCCAAATCCCTAACTTCTAAACTAGTATTGTGAACTTTTTTTTTCAGATGAGGGCTGTTAGAAGAAGTGTTTTTCCAAGTTGTCACGATTAATTCACATTTATGAAATATTCTCATTTCATTTCATTCTGTAAGTAGGAGGCAAAGGAGAGAAGTGATCACCATCATTCCAATATCTCGTGACCTTTCCCAAATGTGCCTTTACAGACATGCCTCTGTTCTGGGCCTTGATCTGAAACGGGAAACTGGTTTACATTGTCAGTTATGATGGGAGGTGATGAAGCACAAGAGCAAAAATGGCAATCACAGTCTCTCTCCAGATTTCCAATTAACAAGCAGGAAATTAACAAGCAGGTTTCCTCACTACTTGACACTACTTGAAAGCTTGATGGCTTCATTATCATTAAATTCTGCCCTTAAATGTTTTGGATGTTTGTTTTCTTTCTTTCTTTCTTTCTTTTTCTTCCCATGATCAACTAATCTGTTAAGTCCACACCACAAGAGGTGAAAAATCCAAAAAGCATTGTCTTAGACTGGGTTCCCTGGATGAGACACAGGGTGACATGCCAAAGGTTTGGAGGGAGTATGCCCAGGAGATAAGCTTTTAAGGAAGTGTGGAAGACAGAACAGGGCAGAGGTAGAAGCTAGTCCACTATGGGGCTGCAACTGAGCCCTTGGCCCCTACTGGGAGCTCTGGAGCTGGGATGGCACTTCAACATTTTCCGAAATTGAGATTCAGGGGCTTAGCTTTTGTATTCCCACATCAGTCAGTCATTGGCCATGGCTACCAGAGGTGTGGGCAAAACCTTGGATGAGGTGGTTCTAGGCAACCAGCTGAGAGCAGTTCCCTTTGAGGACACAACTATAATCCATCAGCTGTGACATGGGCGTCTTGGTTCTGGTGATCCTGGTGTAATTTCCAGAGATCCTCTATAGCAATACAAAATCTAGAAGGAAATTAACTAATATAGAATGGAGTATAGCTCTAATATAGCTCTCTGCTTTACACCTGAAAGTTATTTGAAATATTGTGTCATGAAAATTTTGTGAATTTTACTTTATTACATAAAGCATTTGTGATTATTTTAATATAAGAACAATGCTTTAAATAATTTACCAGTTTAATTACTTAATATTTCTCCCTTAGATCTTCTAATAAATTGCTTATGGCTTATGCTGAGGCTTGGAATAGACTCCTGACACGGCATTATAAACCTTCATTGTATAACTCTCCCCGTTTGAGAAGAACAAATAAGGCAAAATTAACAACAACAAAACAGTAATAATAGTAGTAGTAGTAGTCATAAAAATAATAGTGACCAACATTCGTGCAAAGTGTTGGAGTTTTCAAAGTGAGCAACAGTATAGCATAGGGATTATAGAAATGGGTTCCAGATCCAAAGAGACTGTGTTAAAATCCCAGCTCAGGTATTTACAAGCTGTGAAAGTCTGAGTAAGTTGCTTAACCTCTCTGGGCCTCATTTTTCTCATATATAAAATGTGGATTATAATAGCCCCAGATCACCTGGTTGTTTGGGAAATAAAATGAGTTGATGTTTATAAAACATTTCAAATAATGCCCCCACAAAGAACACTCTTTAAGGTTTGGGTGCGATACTATTTGCTTTATAAATAATGCTATTTTAAACACTGTTTCATAAGGTTTAAAAGTGAACACTATTTAAAGGTTGGCTAAAAAAGTATTTCAACTGATCTTCAAAGCAAGGCTGTAAGACAGGAAATTTAGTCATAATTCATGCATGCAGACAGTGAGACATAGTAGCAGTTAAGGTCCTTAGCAAACTCATACAGCTTGCCAGTGGAAAATTTAAGTAGAGGTTCTGTTTATTAAAACTGAATCCCTCTTAGTTTCTTTAGAAATCTTGTTTTTGAAACAGCCACTACAAACTTACTTTGCTAAACCAGGTAGAAAGAAAAGGCTCTACTTTTTAAAATTGTGGCAACAGAATTTATTTTATCATGCAGTTGTCAAAGCAATACTCTAGACACTGAAAACATCTGGCCTACATAATAAATATTTTACTCAGTTTAATAAACTTCATGAGAGTAAGAAGGTGAGAGAAAAAAAGAAGTATCCTTCCTTATCTACAAAAGAAACGTAGAAACAAAAATGTTTCTGTGTATAGATTCCCCCAAATACTTTGTGGTTTAGAATAATAAGACTTTTTTTTAGAACTGGAGGGAATGTTAGACATCTAATACCCTCAATTTATAGAATGCCAAATTGAAGCTCAGAAAGGTAAAATAAGTTTTCCCAAATTACAATGCTAATTAGACACAGAGCTGGTATTGAAAACTATGTAATTCTTACTTCTAGGGTATAATATTTCTTTGTTACAGGAATATTAGCTATATTATCTCTAGTTTTTCCCTCAAAGGAGACTTTTAAATGTCTCTGCTTTAGACCAGAATACTCCCACATCTGGAGACCAAGCAGATAAGGACTTTAAAAAAAGGTTACTGCAATTTGCTGTTCCACATTATAAAGTCAGATTAAAATATAGGTATAGCTGTTAAAAGAGATGTCTTTATTCCTCTCTACTACACACACTGAAACAAAGTTGGATCATTTACTTTGTACTCCTTTTTCTTGCAGTTTCATGGGCTGAGCATACTAATTGTGTTTAAGGAAAGCAATTGCCAAAAAGGTCCCTTAGACATGCAAATTTAATGGCCTATTTCTATAGTGCATGAAAGAAAACTCTTTGTGGAACTATGTTAGTGTATTTGAAGTTATCTTAAAAGAGTTTAAAGTCTGCTTTTCCCTTGAGAAAAATATGGAACAAGGCATTTGGGCTAGCTGGTGCTAAACAGTAATTTCCCTCCTTCTATATATGACCACTGACATCCTATCTCCTATTGCCAACACAAACCTACACCCAATTAAATCTATTTGATTTTATGAATTGATGCTTTTGTTTACTGACTGAGAACCAGAAACAAATGATCTTGGTTGGGTAGTGCAGGAGCAGGGGATTAAAAAGGAAGATTTAAAGGATGAAGAAGAAGGGTGGAGGAGATGTGGAGCCTATTCCAAATTGGTCCCCCCCCCCTTGGCTTGGGTTTGAACTGGCAGAGTAGGGACAGAGTGACAGAGCCAAAGGCCAATGTCATAAGGTTGGGACTTTGAAGATTCTGGGCATGAGTGGAGCTGCTTCAGGACCCAAAAGACAAAGAATGGCTCAGAGATGTGGATGCTGGTGCTGTTTCTGTGTTGAACAGAGGGCCATGGAAGCCAGCATCAGGAACTTCCAGATGTAACCGACATGGCTGGACAAGGCGTTCCCGTGACTGCCGGTGAGTGCTGTGAAACCACTCTGGTTTGGTCAGTAGATGTGTAACGGGGGAGTCAAACCAGGAAAGTAAGAACAGGACAGACATGTGGTGGTATCTACTGCTGGTAAGTATGAATGCAAGTGAGGCATGCTATTGGTTACTCTTGAATATGACTTGGAGACACTCTGAGAGAGGGATAACGTCCTCCTGTTTTAGAGGTGAGGGTACTTGAGGCAGTAGCCATATTACTTACAAGTATATATTTCAAGTTATCCAAAGAGATCCCATTATTGCCTTCAGTTACTCTTTTTACAAGTCTCAAAAGGCTCTATGTCATCCATCAGAGAATAACAGACTCACACAGTCATAACTGGAAATGAATTATTTTCATATCTGTATGTTCACATATTATATACATGCAATTAATACCATCACCTCCAGCTCATTTAGTTTTACTCAATGCAGGGACATCTCTACAGTATATTTGACAAATGGTTTTCTAATCCCTCTGTTCTGTCAGCTCCAAATTATAGTAAACCCAAAGCAGTCCCTTGGTAACTCTCATTCTCGGTTCCTACTTCTAAGCCCTCTGCAGCAATAGACTTGCTCTTCTGTATGACATCTGCTCAAGCATTTAAAGACAGCCTTTGTGTCCAACTCCATCCTGCATTTTCATTTCACCGATCTGACTATCCTATTCTTCGACCACTGTATTTATATCTGGGGTCCTTATCTTTCACTATCTTAGTCAATCGTCTCCATACACTCATTATTTATTGTCTTAATATAGCAGTTAAATTGAGACGCAAGATTTCAAAGTGGGCTAACCTCAAGGTATTTCCTCACTTGATAAGGACAATGTATATCTCTACTTTCAAAAATAATGACCTTAAATAAAATATTAAATCACTGAAAGAAGTGGAATTAAAAGTAAATCATTTTATAATCTCAGCACCTGCCTTCTGTGGAAGGGTGTGAACGGAGATAAGTGCAGTAAAGTGCCTACTGAAAACTTGAAATATATCATTATGATACTCATGAAAATCCTGTGGGGGGTAAGTATTATCACCTCCATTTTACAGAGGAGAAAACTGAGGTTCGGAGAAGTTACATAACTTGACCAAAGCACACAGCTGACATAGGAAAGACCCTGAATCTATGTGTGTATATACATTTATATTTGAATTCAAAAACAGTTTTCTCTAACTCTATCTGGTACTTACTTCTCCCAGTCCTTGCTCCTCCATCTTAGGTGATATTTTAGGAGAGGAGAAAAGCATCTAAACCAGCTTCTTATATACTTAAATTATTCATTCATCCTAATTTAAAAGATAGAAGTAGGAGTGGGTAGGTATGGCAGAAAAAATTATCCTCAAGGCACAGTATAGAAGGGCAACAATTCTAGGATGATTAGAGAGTTTCGGGCACCATTAATGTGGTAATGGGTGGAGATGGCTACACAGAGATAACTTGTGGTCAATTTTTACACCCAAGTACTTTCACATGAATTTATACCCTCTATCTTGCATGTATGTAATTCTTGTCAAGGGGATGAGAACCAAACATGGACATTTACCTCAATCCTATTACACTTCATCTTTTTTTTTTAAAATGTCCATTTGTCTGGCCTGTTCATTCTGCGAAACAGTGAATTTGTTATTTATGTGAGCATTACATCATCCATATATTGAGGCATTCTGGGGCTTTATTCAGCCTCTGATCTAAATCTTGAAATGGACTGAATGTAGGGCAGAGAGGTTTCACACCTTTCTCTTCCCTGGCACGTACATAATAAAGATCAGAATTGAAAAGATGAAAGGCTTCCTTGAAAGCATGCTCACTGGAGAAAATCTCTCCAGAATTACTAACATCAATGTTCCCTTCTTATTTTGTATCTCAAAAACAAAAAACTCTCAAAACCAAAACATGCACCAGGTAAATACACCTAATATCATATACTATCATATATATTATCATATCTAATAATACTCTTATGAGAAAGGTCATATTAATTTTATATTACTGATAAGTTAACTAAATTTCATAGAATGTAAACAAATCTTTTGATATCACAGATCTCATAAGTATCAGACCCTGATTACAAGACTGGTCTCTGATTTGGAAGTCCATACCATGAAGCACTACTCCCTCTAAATACCTGCCTAAGTCTTCTGTGTTTCTCAGCTTTTGTACATACTTGTTTCTCTCCTCAGCCTTTCCCTTAATCCCATCCTCAGTGTGGGAACCTGGCAGTGGCAGAGTGCCAGCATCACTATCACTTTCTAAAAACAGGACTCCAGCCACCAACATGGATCCTTGAAGATTCTTAAAACTTCTATATAGGGATCCTTTAAGTACACTCAAAAACTCCATGGCTTTATATCAGTGTATACATGTTTCTCTATATATAACTGCTTTTTTAAGTTGAATTAAAGAATAGTTTGCCATTGCAAATTCTTAAGGGTTTTAAAAAGTAAAAAGGTGGGCTTCCCTGGTGGCGCAGTGGTTGCGAGTCTGCCTGCCGATGCAGGGGACATGGGTTCGTGCCCCGGTCCGGGAGGATCCCGCGTGCCGCGGAGCGGCTGGGCCCGTGAGCCATGGCCGCTGGGCCTGCGCGTCCGGAGCCTGTGCTCCGCAGCGGGAGAGGCCACAACAGTGAGAGGCCCGCGTAC
>NW_006778796.1:1651281-1661430 GCF_000442215.2 Lipotes vexillifer
AAAAAAAAAAAAAAAGGTAAAAAGGCTATTCATCTTTAGAATATGGTTTCACTGTGTTTCTTACTGACACACGGAATAGGTTAACAATTCTTTTAAGAATTCAAGACTTAGAAGACAAATCCATACCATTATATGGGATCATCCTGGTAAAATTTTGGGATTTTTTTTCCTTCCCAAACGCTTACACTGTTGCTAGGTGTTGGGTGACAGCTTGATTCTTTAAGTCAGCAATGGATGCTGTGAGGAATAAGAAAGAATAAGACCAGAACACATCCTTAGGTAGAGGAGATGCTTAATCACCTTGTGATAATGGACAGAATACATATGTAAATAACAGGAATATAACCTGAATACAAACTTAATAGGTGTTCAACAGCCTATTATGACAAATCTATGTACAAACTAGAACCCAGCATTTCAAAATGTAATTGTTTTTGACATTATTGCTGATTGAATCATTGCACTCACTTGGGATGGCTATGATCAACAGCCCAATTTTGAAATGATTTCTGAATTACCATTAAAATGCAAACTTCCTTACTGAAGTTTTAGTCAGCTACTGAATGTGAATAAAATTTCCCAAAGACCGATTTTCACAGAAGTGGGTCAGAACACTGCACATTGTCTAAACTTTCATCCATTAGCTTAAATCATAAGACCCTACACAAATGAAAATATGTGGTAGAAATTTCCTGAACATTTATGTGTAAAGAAATACTAAACAACAAACTGGAACTAGTGTTTGAAGCAGACAAGGTGAACTAAATTTGGATCCTATTTATCATTCACAAATCTAATTATTCTTTTATTTATCTCCTTTCATTAAATTACAAATAGAAGAGCCACTAATACTTTTGACCTACATATATGTGCATCAATTTCACATCTTACTTTCCTGAGTAAGGAAATTGAGATTTACTCAAAATTTCCATATATCACCCGTCTTAACTGATATATGTTAACATATCATTGTCATTCAGAGTAAAATTCCTAAGGAACTATCTTAAGTATTGAATGTCCCAGTTATTCTTGCTTATCAGTCTGTCCAATATTCACAATACACTGATAAGTGTACACCAGTTTATGCATGTGCAAATAATATGCATTAATGGACACATATTACCATATAATGGGATAAAATTAGGAACAGGTAGTTCAGGGCTAGAATGTATATTTCTGAGTTCTTGAAGAATATATAAATGCCTCTTAAATTTTGAGTGACATAGCAGCTGTTTCACCACAGTTCTTATCCCCTGAGTCCTTATGGGTAGAAAGACTTTATGTGGTGGATCACAGGCTTCATCTGTTATGTAAATAAACTGACTCCTAGAGAAGTGATGTGCCTCTTCCTAGGTCATGTACCTATTTCATAGCAGAACCAGAACTAAAACCTCAGCTTGTCTATCAGTGTAACAATAACTACTATTTTATTAGAGTCTTTGTATACTGTAGGCACTTTACCTACAGTATTAATTACAATCCTTTAATGTGTGTATGCATTACCACTATCATATTATAAATGAAGAAACTGAGCCTTGGGACTTTAAACAACTTATCCAAAGTCAAGCAGCTGATGTGATGTAGAGAAAGTGGTTCAAGTCAGATCTTTCAAGCCTCCTGCTTTTACTAGTGTCATGGATAGCGAGGCAGAAGCCTGGCAGTCACTGTCATTTCCCAAAGCTCTGTCTGGAAATGTCAGTCTCCATTGAACATTTGAGCAACTAGAGATCTTCCTCATTTTTACTGCCTACGTCACCATCCCCTATTCCAGGACAAGAAATCTATTTCAAATGAAAAAAACTTCTATGTCATTTTTTCCTTGCTTAGTTCGTTCTATCTCATTAAAATGTTGTTTCTCTAATATTTTAAATTCTAAAATGGTAAATAACTCAGTGTTCTAAGTCTTGTGAAATCCACTTTCTACAATTTATTTTTCCTACCAAATAGTCTTTAGAGATGAAGAACCATGACATTGTATCAAGTTCATTGTTTAGAGGCAGACTTTCTCATGGGGGTATTACCTGTGGCAACTCCTCCTTTACCTCAGTCACTCAACAGATAACTGATTATTGCAGTACCTAATAGTTATCGAGCTCTCACTGTGACTTGTACTGTTCTAGGCACTTTACATGGATTAGCTTGTGAAAACTACCTTTTGAGAAGAATCTTATTAATCATGTATTACTGATATCAAAACCAAGTCACACTTTGTGGACTATTAGGCAATTCTGTAATGACCAATTAATGATCAATAAAGAGAATATTGAGGCCTGGAGTTTTCTATGTAATTTGGACTTGCTGTCCAATTCCACAGTTAAAGAAGCAGGTACTAGAGTTGGGCCAGCTGGCTTTAAATCCTGATTCATCATTTACAAGCCATGGCATCCTCAGCATGTTACTGGATTCCTATTTTTCTCATTGCATAAACAGCTCACAAACATAGAAATTTTGCCCAAATGACATTTATTTCTTAGTTGCAGAATTGATCCAACTCTCTTCTTCACTCCTGTGATTTCTTTCTGTTAAGGATTCACTTCTCCAAGACTGATTCCCTGCAGGTCTACTCCTTGCAAAATTCTATGGAAGTCAGCTATATCTGATGTTGAAGGTAATCAATCCAGGTAAAAGGTAAAGGTGGCTGAGGCCACGGGACATGCCATGTTGGACAGCTGCAACCACAAGGCTTGGACCTCCCTGGTTGTGGCATGGATGTGGCTGATGCCTCCACAGCCTTGATGAGTGAAGTTCCAGACTGCAACTGGCCTGCCATATTGCATGGTCACCACCACAAGACTGGGTAGATCCCAGCCTCTGTCCATACCATGAATGTGGAGGTGAGAATAGGGCTGGAAAAGTGTGAACTTCTGAAAAGGAGCAGAGATCAAATACATATCCTTCAATCTCAGTTTCATCTGTTCATTTTATCCATTTTAACTTGCATAAATTTAGTTTCCCTCTCTGAGTTCCCACTTGACAGAGTAATTGCAGCTTTCTAACTGTAGTGAACAACATGATCAGAGGACTTGGGGGACAGTGTAACAGAAGTTTCTAACCCGTCTCTAAGTTACATTTTAGCAATTATTCACTACAAAGCCAGCCTCAGTAATTTTGAGTTATGTTTCTTATCCCTACTTGGGTTCCATTTTGTTTTTGTTCTTTGGCATTATAACTTAACACTAATGCTTTAACAATGGGCATATCAAATTGGTTATATCTTCACTAAGCAGTTGGGAATAGGAAATTTCTGTCTAAAATTAAACTTGAATAAAAATGGCCAGAAAACTTACAACTACAATGAAAATTACAAGGTTTCATTCTCTTTCACACATATGACATTTTGCATTGCTTTTTACAAAGTATTTGTGTATCTATATACATATTTGGGGCAACTACCAAAATTACTGGCTAAACATTAAATTAAATGCTGATAGTTCTTTTCTCTGTGTATTTTATGTTTGGTTTCGTGTAATTGTTTTACCTGCCCATTAAAAGAAAAAGCCAAAAATGTTCACTTGCATTCATATGTTGCTTGCTATTTTCTTTTCAGTTAAACATGCAAATTGTCATCATTGGCAAATTGACTATAGAGCAATTAGATGGAAATCATCTCTTTTATACAATTTTTCTAAAGTGTGAATATCTCTTCAATTTTCCAAATACATTTCCCTTTTTCCGTGTCTCAGGTTATGTGTGATTTCTGTTTTTTTCAATTTTTTAATTGCTTTTTTTTGTTTGTTTTTTTCCATTCTCCAACACTTGCATCAAGCTGTGCTTTAGAACTGGATTTAGGGGTTTTTTCATAAGGTATCTGTGGAACATCAATGATGCTTTATAAAATACAGAAGAAAGATGTCTTAAGAGAACTGACTACATTTTAGATTAAAAACATAGCAACAGAGACCAAAACCACTGTTTTAGTGGGAAAAATATTTCTTCTTTAGTGCTATTTAGAATATACTCATGATCATTTAGCTAAGGCTAAAAGTCTGTGGCTGAGTATCCTCTATAACCTTTTAGACTTTCCTTCTCTAGCTCTAGCTTTTGTTTTGTTAGCGCCACAGATTTTGAATGTCTCCTAAGTCTGGTTCCTTGGCCCTCAGAAGTCTTCTATTTATATCTTCACTCTCATAGCTTTCTTCTCACCTCTATATATAGGTGATCTCTAGCCATGACCTAAATTCTAGCTTTACTTGTCTAAAAGTTGCTAGGATATATTTTTATTGGACATCATGAACTAAAAAAGCCAAGGGCTTCCCTGGTGGCGCAGTGGTTGAGAGTCCGCCTGCCGATGCAGGGGACGCGGGTTCGTGCCCCGATCCAGGAAGATCCCACAGGCCGCGGAGCGGCTGGGCCCATGAGCCATGGCCGCCGAGCCTGCGCGTCCGGAGCCTGTGCTCCGCAACGGGAGGGGCCACAGCAGTGAGAGGCCCACGTACCGCAAAAAAAAAAAAAAAAAGCCAAAACTTGAGGCTTGGTGTTTTATTTTTTATGATTGCATTCATTGGTAAAGAATGAGATAAATCTCTGATGCCTACTTAAAACAAACAGTATTCTTGTTTCATCGACTCCTTTGCAGGAAGCCAGTTCACATGCAAATTTTAAGCTGAATCACATAAACTCACTTCTAAAGTAAATATAATACATATATCATTGTGCTCCTACGATTTTTTTATTTTTTTACCAGAGTTAAAATATATAACATAAAATTTACCACTGTAACCATTTTTAAGTGTACAGCACAATAATAACTATAAGCACATTGTCTGCACCAGATTTCTATTGACTTTTTCATCTTGCAAAACTGAAACTCTATATCCATTGAACAACTCCTCTTTTCCACCCTCTCCCTAGCACCTGGCAACCACCATTCTACTTTGTGGTTCTGAGGGACTGAATATTTTAGATGTCTCATGTAAGTAGAATCAAGGAGTATTTATCTTTTTGTGACTGGCTTATTTCACTTAGCATAAAGTCGTCAAGTTCCATCCGTGTTGTAGCATGTGACAGGATTCCCTTCCTCCTTTTTTTAAGGTGAAAACGATTTCATTGTATGTATACCCCACATTTTCTTTATTCATTCATCTGTTGATGAACATTTAGGTTGCTTCCACATCTTGGCTATTTTATTTATTTATATATATAGAGGGCGGGGAGAGAGGGGGAGAGAGAGAGAGAGAGAGAGAGAGAGAGAGAGAGAGAGAGAGAGAGAGAGAGGGAGAGAGAGCGCTACTATGAACACAGGTGTGCAAATATCCCTAATTCTGTTTTCAATTATTTTCAATGTATACCTATAAGTGGGATATATTCCCACTTATGTAAGTGGGTGGGATTGCTGGATCATATACTGTTTTCCATAGTAGCTACACCATTCAACATTGCCACCAGTGGCGCACAAGGGATCCAATTTTTCCACATCCTGGCCAACACTTGTTATTTTCTATTTTTTGATAGTGGACATCCTCATAGGTGCGAGATGATAGCTCACTGTGGCTTTTTTTTTTTTTTTAATAAATATATTATCTTGGAGAAAAAATCCTGGACAGACACTGAACAGTGTCTATCAAAAACTCTTGCTTTAGTTGTGGCACGCAGGCTCCAGGGTGTGTGGGCTCAGTAGTTGCGGGGCATGGGCTCTCTAGTTGTGGCGTGCCAGCTTAGTTGCCCGCAGCATGTGGGATCTTCCCGGACCAGGGCTTGAACCCATGTCCCCTGCACTGGCAGATGGATTCTTAACCACTGTACCACCAGGGAAGTCCCAGCTTCATTGTGGTTTTGACTGGCATTTCTTTTTTAATTAGTGATGTTGAGCATCTCTTCACATGCCTGTTGGCCATTTGTGTATCTTCTTTGGATAATTTTTTGTTCAAGTTCTTTGTTCCTTTTTTAGTTGGATTACTTGTTCTTTTGTTGTTGAGTTGTGGGAGTTCTTTATATATTCTGGATTTTACCTCTTGTCAAATATATGGTTTGAAAATATTTTCTCCCATTCTATAGCTTGCAACTTAATTCTGTTGATAGTTTCCTATGCTGTGGAGTTTTTAAGTCTGATATGGTCCCATTTGTCTATTTTTACTTTTGTTGCCTGTACTTCTGGTGTCATATACAAGAAATCATTGCCAAATCCAACGTAATAAAAATATTTTCCCCTATTTTCTTCTAGGAGTTCTATAGCTTGAATTAAAAATGGTGGTCAAAAGGAATAACTCAGAAAATTTTATATGTATATACATCCAAGCAGGTGGATGTCCAATTCAAAGTAATAAAATGGCCCTTAAACTGACCTTAAGTTCAGGATGAACCTTCTAGTTAATAATATTCAATTTTCAAAATTAAATCTAGTAATCACTTTGAATTATTGGGAAGCTGATGTACTTCTTAAGAAGGTTCAAAACATTCTTGCTCATATTGCCCTTCCTTTTAATTCCTTCCCCTTGAGTTTATATTATTTTCCCCAACTAATTTAGCCTTTATCTGCATTACCACTCAGGAAGATCAAATGACTACTAGCAGAATCACGCCTTCATGTTGTGAAGTACACAAGATTTGATTTCTCCAGAGACTGCCACTTTCTGTTTTGAGTCACTGAAAAATTTTTTGTCTAATTCATTTAACCAGCTATGTGCCAGGAATAAGATAATCAAAGCAAATATGAAACCTGCCCTCATGGACCAGTAGCATGGGAAGTGGGTAGGGAGAAAAATATTAAGTGAATAATTTCACAAATGTATAAATGAGAAATAAGATTAAGCACTATGATTGAAAAAAAAATAACGACAAGGTAACAGATTAGGGAGTTCATCTAATCTGAGAAGTTAGACTTATCTAGAGAAAGGCTGTTTGATTTGAGATCTGAAGGATAAACTGGAATTGTCTAGGCAAAGTGGTTGTGAGGAAGACATTGAGGGCTAACGAAGACAGGCCATGTCTAAAAGTCTTGATGTGTGAGGAATCACACACTACAGTGATTCCTGTACTTGCTATGGAGAATGGATTGTTGAGAGAGCATAAGTGGGAGAGGAGAGAGTGGTTAGCAGGCTAGTGCAGCAGCCCAGCAGAAGATGATACTAGCTTGGACCAGAATAGTGGAAGCTTTGGAGATAGAAAGCAGAAGACAGCATAGAAATAGTTAAGATAGAAAATCGAAAGTAATTAAAGAGAGATTTTTGTGAGGAGTGAAACAATCCATTTCAAGGTTGATGCCTATGGTTCCACCTTGTAAACTAGATGTATTGTTCCCTCATCTGCTGGGAGAGGGCAACCCTGGGTAGGAAGCAATTTTGGAGGAAAGATGATGAATTTACCTTCGAACTTGCTCAGCTTGAAGTTCCTTTAGGACATCTCATCTAGATGTGGAGAGTAGGTGACTGGATATACGATCTGAACTCAGAAGAAAAATCCTGACTGACAGTAAAGATCTGGGAGTCATAGATCATCAAGGACCTTTGGGTGAGGAGTTAATACAGAGGGCACTTAATTAATGAGTATGGGGTTTGGGAAAGGGCCTTCAGAAATCTAAGTATACAACACAGGTGAAAAAGAGCTTAGGGGCACTGAACTGATTCTCATGCTTTTTAATCTTGAGACTTAGGATGCTGTTTTTCTTTTTTGTTGTTTTTAATTTTGTTGGCTGAATCAATGATAAATTCTCTTCTCTTGATGGTTTCAGCTTCCTTCTTTCCTTCAAAAGTCCAGTTCTTTCATGCTTTCTACATAGTAAGGTGGTTAGGTGATCGCCTATGTTATTTCAGGGATTGCAAGAATGTCTCTGCTCATAAAGTTTACTGGTGAATGAAATATTAAGTCACTGGTTTGTCTTTTGGCTAAAGACTTTATCATCTGTTAACAAGAAAAACTCATTGGAGTTGTAACTTTTTAACCAGTAACCATTTAGTGACCTCTTAATTTGAATGAATCTATAAGATCATTTCCTGAGAATGCATTATAATTGATAATTATTTCTTCTCTGATTTCATTTTTTTAAATTTCATTATTGAAGAAAGATTAAACATCAAATTCAGCATGCAAGATGCACACTTATTAATCAATTTTCTTTGTTAATTTCTCCCTGGGTGTTTGCATTTTAATAGGAAATGAGACTCTCTTTTAAAATCAAAAGAATAGAGGCTCTAGTGTGAACTATCCCTTGTGGTTATCTTTTTGGAGAGGTACAAGAATCTTCTTAGAATCAGTAAAATTTTACCAGCTGCCACTTAGCCCACTAATATTAAGAAAATTTCAATGAAAAGCCAAAAGGTGGATTTTCTCTGGTGGAAATCTCCTGTTCAGAATACTGGGTACAATCATTTACATTTTCCTCTCCTATCATCCCTAAATCCCTAAATAAAACACTACAATGCAGTGTTTATTTTTCTAAAATGGTGCTCAACAGAGTTGTGGCAAAGATATTGTGTGGTTCAAGGACATATCATTAGTACAAACTTACATCATAAGCCTTTCAGCCAAGGAAATTAAGATAATTTAAAAAAATTAAAACTACATTTCATTTGAGTGCTCAATTCCACTCTCTAGATCTCACCTTGATCCTCCTTCTGTCTCCTAACCTCACTTAAGGATTATTAAGACGATTGGTTATGCAATTGTCCACCCTTCTTGAAATGCTTTCAGCAGCTTAAGTAAAATGCATCATGTTCCTTTTTAGGCTTTTCCATCTGTATGTAACCTCCCTGTGGTACTATTATAATAAACTAACAGAGAAGAAAATTCTGGGCCAGAGGGGAAAATTAAAAGAAGTGAACTTCCTTGCAGTGTTGTAGAATACATCAAGTGGCTGTCTATTACGCTGACTTTTTATGTCTTCATTTCAGGAATTTTGGCAGTAGTTAAGATTAATTCTATTTGTCCAATGACACATTTAGTAAACACACACAGACAGTGGACTTTCTTTCACAGAGTGGATGTTCAAATTCCCCATAGCCTCTAGAAAAAAGCAAATAAATTTGTGGAGAGAGGCAAGTGCTCAAAATCATGTCCTGAAATTCATGTTAATGTGAATGGATGCATAGGAAACCAACATGAAAAGTGATATGGTTTACAAACATGATTACTTAGACACCTGAGTGTTTTGCATTTGCTTGATTGGATTTCTTATTTACATAATAATATGTGTAATAGTTCCATTGGTACCACAGCTTTTGTTATAATATACAATTCTTTTGCAGGGGATAAAGTTGGTTCTTATTAATAAGTTGTCTTAGTCTGCTTGGGCTACTATAACAAAATACCATAGACTGGGTGGCTTAAACAATAGACATTTATTGCTCACAGTTTTGGAGGCTGGGAAGTCCAAGATCAAGGTGCTGGCAGAGTCAGTTCTTGGTGAGAGCCCTCTTCCTGGCTGTAGACAGTCACCATCTTTGTACACTCAGGTGATCTCTTTGTATAGATGTGGAGAGAGAGAGAGATCTGGAGTCTCTCTCCCTTCTTATAAGGAGACTAAGCCCATTATGGGGGCTCTTATGACCTCATCTAAACCTAATAACCTCCCAAAGAGGTGTCCAAATCCCATCACATTGGGGATTAGAGTTTCAAATGCAAATTTTTAGGAGGATACAAACACTCGGTCCATAACATAAGGTTTATTGAGTTTGGAGAGGAGATGGGAAGAGTAGAATGTAGTTCCAAAAGCTGGAGAGAGTAGGACAGGAAGCAATTTTGAAAGGGTTAGAAAAGGAGACTGTCGTTTCTGATGGATTTGTTCAAGTGGTTTCTCTTAAATAATACTCAGTTGCCATAACACAAATGGTAGGTCCGTTAATTAAGGGATGTTGGAAATATGGTAAAACCAAGAGATGGGACCACAGGATTCTTGATTACGTGCTTGCAACTTGCTTTACACTTTACCTTCTTCTCCTGAATTTTTACATAATATCATGGCGTCTGTCTTAATTATCTCTTGCTGTCTAACAAACTATTCCCCAAAATAGTGGTTTAACAATAAACATTATCTCAATTTCCTGTGGGTCAGAAATCTTAAGGCTGGGTGGTTCTGGCCTGATGTTGCTCATACCATGGGGGTTAAGATGTCAGTCAGGGCTGTAGTCATCTGAAGACTTGACTGAGGCTGGAAGATCTGCTTTTAAGGTGGTTCCTTGGCTTATGGCTAGCAATTTGGTACTGGTTTTCAGCAGG
>NW_006778796.1:1661515-1680039 GCF_000442215.2 Lipotes vexillifer
TCAGCAGGAGGCCTCCATTCCTTGCCACATGGACTCTTTAACAGGGCTGTCTTGAGTGTTCTCATGACATGACAGATGGTTTTCTCCAGAGAGATCAATTCAAGAGAGAGCAAAGGGAAGTTGTAATGTCTTTTATGACCTAGCTTTGAAAGTCACATCTCTTTATTTCTGCTAAATCCTACAGTTTCCTCAGATCAGCTCTACTTGGAAAGGAATTATACACAGGCCTGAATTTTGGGGGGAGGTATCACTGAAGGGCCATCATGGGAGTTGGCTACTATAACATCTCTACAAAAATAATTTCTTGAAGTCCACAGCACACTCCTTAACAACCACTGCTTTTGGTCAATTCTGAAATGCTACCACTCTATTGAGAATGAGGAAGGGTACACTAAGACATATTTTTCTTTTTGGACCTTGTTACGTTCTGCTAAGAGCCAGGCTTTAGAATATAAAGGAGGTGAAACACACCTATTTTGCCACCTTCTGGTTATTTCTTCCACTTCTGTCATTTTTCATATTTTGTTTGTATGCCCAAACTTTTCTTCTACTTTTGTGACTAACTAGAACTTCCCCCTTTTTCTCTAATATTTGTCCTAAAATTTATTATTTCTTACTTATTCTTCTTCTATTTAACACCTTTTCCTTAAATTCCATTGATGTTAGCTGAGCTCATTCGGTCAAATTAAATTTATTTACAAAGTTATTAATTATTTATGATTTGCCCTTCTAAGTGTTTTTGTATGCTTAGGGAATGTTCACTCTCTTAAAGTACTGAATCTTGAGATGTGGAATGAGCATTACAGTCAATTAAGGACCCTTTAGATATTGTTAACCAAAATATGTGTAGTTTTGAAGACTTCTGTTTTGGAGTAGGACAGACTAGTTCACAGCATTTCAATACTTTTCTGAAATAGTAAATTTAAAAAAAACCTATGAAGCCAAAATAAATTACAAACATCAACAGGAGTTGCAAAAGCAGGGAGAACTAGAAGTACTGAGATACCAAAGAGGGGAGACCTTTCACAATTCTGTAGCTGCTTTTTCTCTGAAGGCATTTGCCAGTATTGGTTGTGGACTAAACACTGAGAGTCTGGGCTTGTGGGAGCAAAGGATCGTTGCTGGGGAACAGAGAAAATGGATAGCCCAGTGGTAGTCACATCAGGCTGAAGTGAAAAAACCCTGGGACTCAAGGAGGCTCAACACTTGGCTGGTTTCCTCTTATGGATACTTGCAGCATTCCCAAGCTGTATTTGGTGGGAGTGATATTCCCTTAAAATGAGAGGAGAAATTCCTGCAGTCTCAAGGTGCTTAACAGACAAAAACTTCCAGAAGCAGAGGCCCTAACGAAATGAAAGGCAAGAACTGAATATTCTTAGAGGGAGTGATGATTGAGACTGATCAACTGTAACCATTTTTTCCCCAGGGGCACACACCCATCTGGATGCAACTGAAAATTTCCTGAGTTTAGTGAAAAACATCAATCTATATTTATTAAACCACAAGCTGGAGAGTTTCTAAGAAAATCACACCTAGGCACATCATGATAAAAGTGCTAAAAACCAAAGACAGTGAGAAGGGGGAAAAACCACTCCACCTAAGTATTTGCCAAAAATCCTTAAATATAACCCAGCCATTTTACTTTAACTTCTCTTGTGGCATGCCCTCCCTAGGCCACTGGTACTATTCAGAGTCAACAATCCCTCCGAAATTTAAAGTGTCAGAGTGTGTGTGTGTGTGTGTGTGTGTGTGTGTGTGTGTATGTGTGTGTGTGTCTTATTGTTAAAACATGAGAAGAATCATGCAAACAGGCTTAGCTGCACAAATGGAAGGTGAATATGAGCAGGAGAGGGGTGAATTAGGATGTATTAAGAGAAAAGCTAAGGATGGTAGGATCTGAGGAATGGAATTTTTTCACCATCCCCACAGTACAATTTTAGTCTACTCAACTGGAATATAAGTCCATAATTCTCAGCTTATTGTGAAGTAATTCACTTCTTTGAGAATCTTATGTAAATAACAGACAATAAAAAATGGGGGTACTTTTTGGAGAATGAATGTCATCTTTGAAACTAGTAAGGGTCAAGAACTTCAAATAATGAAACTTACTGAAAATTTTATAGACCTTGGGCCTTTTAAGAAGGGGGTGCTATTAAAAATTGGATCCTACTCCATTCAAAGCTATTTTAAACATCAAGATAAGCCCATAAAGCAGAGACTTGTCATTCACAGCACTGATAAGACTGACATCCTCTCCACAGGGTACAGTTGATGTAAAGACTGCAAAAGTCCTATGGAAATTAATCTATGTTAAGTGAATTTGATCTCTAAAATTTGTACCCACTTAATAATAATGATGTTGGTATATACATGTGTAAGCCTATGAGGGTGAGAAAGACAACAATGTATAGATGTTGACTTTAAATTCATTTAATTTCTTTAAAGAAAATGTAAACAGTATGCAGATTTATTCAAGAGGTTGCTTGCATAATGATGAATCAAGATTTTACATTCTATTTTATGAATACCAATAACACAAATAGAGTTCTTAAGAATAATGTTCATTTTGAAAGTTGCAGATTGTGATGCTTAGAATAAAAAGTGAGATAAAGAGTGAGTCTCTCTGTGTCCTTACTTTACCTCTGACTACATGGAGAATTCACTGTGTAAGGACTCTTGTCACCTCAAAGGCCAGTAAAGTTGCCATGACCTATTTTATTCTGCATCTTGTCCAGCAGCAGATGTATATTTTAGCAGTTGGAATCTGGATTATGCTAGTTCTAAGAGCCCAGGGAGAAGCTTACATTGAAATAATTCTGTAGCAACTACTGGAAACTCAACTCCTTCCTAAGTATTTGCCTACATATTTACAGATTTATGCAACAAAATTGGGAACTCCTTAACACCAATCCTTAAAGATAAATTTTGTATGAAAATTGAGTGCAAGTTTCAAAACGGGTTCCATTTTCTGGGCCCAAATAATTAGCCATGGACATCACCTGGACATAAGATCTCAAGTAAAAAAATCTTACACATGGGGAGCAGTACCAACATGGAGTTAAGTATATCTTTTCATACCCAGTCTCACTGGAAGTTCTAGCCTACTCTTCCCCAATACATATCAGATTTGGCTCTTGAGCTCATAATTATAAGAGCTAAAGCAGACAAAATATCCATCCAGGTGTTTTGAAGGAGGAGTTATGAGTAAGACAACTGTGCAGAAGATCAGATGTGTTCTTTATAGCTATAACCCCAGCAGAGATGATGAGAAAGCAAGTTAAGTAATTAATAGAGTATACACAGGTGTGTAGAGTATGTTAACTAGAAGCCAACAGTTAATGATGATAAAACTGAAAACCAGTCATAATAAATAAATAAAACCTAATCTTTGATTTAATCTGGTTTTCTTATAATTCTAGAATGTTACAGGCATATCTTTTCTTCCTCATTAGAAATTAATGGGGGCTCACACTATTTAAAGTAATGGTAGACGGATATTTATTAAAAGAAAATATGTTTGCTGTGTAAGAATAAATGAAATCCAAAGAACATTATGTAAGAGTGTATTAGTCTGCTCAAGCTCCCACAACAGAATATCACAGACTGGCTGGCTTAAGCAACAGAAATTTATTTCCTCATACTTCTGGAGGCTGGAAGTCCATGATCAAGGTGGCAGCAGCACTGGTTTCCAATGTAAACTTCCTGGCTTGCAGATGCTTCCTTCTTGCTGTGTTCATATGGCCTTTTCATTGTGCCTGTATGTTCCTTGTGTCTCTTGCTTTTCTTATAGGGACAATTCTATTAAATTAGGACCCCACCCATATTTAACCTTAGTTACTTCTTTCAAGGTTCTATCTCCAAATCAGTGACATTAGGGAATCAGGGCTCCAACGTGTGAATTTGGGGGGGGGGGGATTCATTCAGTCCATAACAAGTGGATATAAAGTATAATTCAAATAAAAATCTAAAAATTTAAAATTTAAACTATCTGAAAGAATATTATCCACTTGAAAGGGGGTTACTTCACATCACTTATCTCTAGGTAGTAGGATAGAAGATGATATGATTTTTATAGTATTGTTATTATTGTAACCCCTCTGCTTTTTTCCCCTAATTTCTCTTCAGTAAGCATATATTACTGGTATGATTTTAAAAGGCAATCTGTCTAATATAGTATAATGCACAGCATTTCACTTTTTATTAACTTAACGACATTTAAGAGATCAGTGTTGTAATATGGCAAACCTAAGATTAGATTTCCAACAGTAAGGGTTGAGACCTTCTGTGAATTCTTTCCAACATACTGTGAGGCCATCTTACATTCTGTTATTGTAATAACATCTTTAAATGAAGACTGTTTGGGTAGAAAGACAGAGATCTCGTAGGCAGATGTACATTCAGAGACACCACTGGCTCTCTATCCCAGCAAATGTACTCTGGTTTCATACCTCTGCTGAAACCTTGCCCACTGGGAGCCCCAATATTTTGTGAAGAGAAACTCTTTTTTTTCTCTTCTTCTTTGAAGAGGAAGGTCAGGAATTAGGTGGAAAAGGGACAGGAAGCAGGGGCTAGGAGCTTAAAAACAGATGATGATACAAGAGTCACCTTTTTTCTTATCTGTTGAGCTGCACTGTATCAGCACAAGTCATTTTAGCCATCCACAGGCAGCACTCAAGAATACACAAGCAGACAGAGAGAGAAGATGGCGGAAGGGTAAGACGCGGAGATCACCTTCCTCCCCACAGATACACCAGAAATACATCTACACGTGGAACAACTCCTACAGAACACCCACTGAACGCTGGCAGAAGACCTCAGACCTCCCAAAAGGCAAGAAACCCCCCACGTACCTGGGTGGGGGCAAAAAAAAAGAAAAAACAGAGACAAAAGAAGAGGAACAGGACCCACACCGGTGGGAGGGAGCCGTGAAGGCGGGCGGAGACTGCGGGGGGCGCAGGGGGAGCTTCGGCGCCGCGGAGGAGAGCGCAGCCGCAGGCGTGCAGGGGGCAGAGCGGGGACCTTCCCGCACAGAGCATCGGGGCCGACCGGCGCTCACCAGCCCGAGGGGCTTGTCTGCTCCCCCGCCGGGGCGGGCGGGGCTCGGGCTTCCTTCGAATGTCAGGGAGAGGACTGGGTTTGGCGGCGTGAACACAGCCTGAAGGGGTTAGTGCGCCACGGCTAGCCGGGAGGGTGTCCAGGGAAAAGTCTGCACCTGCCGAAGAGGCAAGGGACTTTTTCTTACCTCTTTGTTTCCTGGTGCGCGAGGAGAGGGGATTCAGAGCGCTGCTTAAAGGAGCCCCGGAGACGGGCGCGAGCCGCGGCTAAAAGCGCGGACCCCAGAGACGGGCCTGAGACGCTAAGCTGCGGCTGCCGCCACCAAGAAGCCCGTGTGGAAGCACAGGTCACTATCCAAACCTCCCCTCTCAGGAGCCTGTGCAGCCCGCCACTGCCAGGGTCCCGTAATCCAGGGGCAACCTCCCTGGGAGGACGCATGGCGTGGATCAGGCTGCTGCAACATCACCCTAGCCTCTGTCGCCGCAGGCTCGCCCCGCACCCATACCCCTCCCTTCCCCCGGCCTGAGTGAGCCAGAGACCCCGAATCAGCTGCTCCTTTAAGCCCGTCCTGTCTAGGCAAAGAACACACGCCCTCAGGCGACCTACACGCAGAGGCGGGGCCAAATCCAAAGGTGAACTCCGGGAGCTGTGCAAACAAAGAAGAGAAAGGGAAATCTCTCCCAGCAGCCTCAGGAGCAGCGGATAAAAGCTCCACAATCAACTTGATGTATCCTGCATCTGAGGAATACCTGAATAGACAACGAATCATCCCAAATTGAGGGGGTGGACATTGGGAGCAAGATATATTATTTTTTCCCCTTTTCCTCTTTTTGTGAGTGTGTATGTGTATGTTTCTGTGTGAGATTTTCATGTATAGCTTTGCTTTCACCATTTGTCCTAGGATTCCATCCGTCCATTCTATTTTCTTTTTTCTTTACTTTTAAAATTTTTTCATAATAATAATTTTTTATTTTAATAACTTTATTTTATTTTATTTTATCCTCTCTTTCTTTCTTTCTATTTTTTCTCTTTTATTCTGAGCCACGTGGATGAAAAACTCTTGGTGCTCCAGCCAGGCGTCAGGGCTGTGCCTCTGAGGTGGAAGAGCCAACTTCAGGACACTAGTCCATGAGAGACCTCCCAGCTCCACATAATATCAAAGAGTGAAAACCTCCCAGATATCTCCATCTCAACACCAAGACCCAGCTCCACTCAATGACCAGCAAGCTACAGTGCTGGACACCCTATGCCAAACAACTAGCAAGACAGGAACACAGCCCCATCCATTAGCAGAGAGGCTGCCTAAAATCATAATAAGGCCACAGACACCCCAAAACACCACCAGACGTGGACCTGCCCACCAGAAAGACAAGATCCAGCCTCATCCACCAGAACACAGGCACTAGTCCCCTCCACCAGGAAGCCTACACAACCCACTGAACCAACCTTAGCCACTGGGGACAGACACCAAAAACAACGGGAACTACGAACCTGCAGCCTGCAAAAAGGAGACCCCAAACACAGTAAGATAAGCAAAATGAGAAGACAGAAAAACACACAGCAGATGAAGGAGCAAGATAAAAACCCACCAGACCTAACAAATGAAGAGGAAATAGGCAGTCTACCTGAAAAAGAATTCAGAATAATGAGAGTAAACATGATCCAAAATCTTGGAAATAGAACAGACAGAATGCAAGAAACATTTAACAAGGACCTAGAAGAACTAAAGAGGTAACAAGCGATGATGAACAACATAATGAAATGAAAAATACTCTAGAAGGGATCAGTAGCAGAATAAATGAGGCAGAAGAACAGATAAGTGACCTGGAAGATAAAATAGTGGAAATAACTACTGCAGAGCAGAAGAAAGAAAAAAGAATGAAAACAATTGAGGACAGTCTCAGAGACCTCTGGGACAACATAAAATGCACCAACATTCAAATTATAGGGGTCCCAGAAGAAGAAGAGAAAAAGAAAGGGACGGAGAAAATATTTGAAGAGATTATACTTGAAAACTTCCTTAATATGGGAAAGGAAATAGTTAATCAAGTCCAGGAAGCACAGAGAGCCCCATACAGGATAAATTCAAGGAGAAATACGCCAAGACACATATTAATCAAACTGTCAAAAACTAAATACAAAGAAAGCATATTAAAAGCAGCAAGGGAAAAACAACAAATAACACACAAGGGAATCCCCATAAGGTTAACAGCTGATCTCTCAGCAGAAACTCTACAAGCCAGAAGGGAGTGGCAGGACATACTGAAAGTGATGAAGGAGAAAAACCTGCAACCAAGATTACTCTACCCAGCAAGGATCTCATTCAGATTTGATGGAGAAATTAAAACCTTTACAGACAAGCAAAAGCTGAGAGAGTTCAGCACCACCAAACCAGCTTTACAACAAATGCTAAAGGAACTTCTCTAGACAAAAACACAAGAGAAGGAAAAGTCCTATAATAACGAACCCAAAACAATTTAGAAAATGGGAATAGGAACATACATATCGATAATTACCTTAAATGTAAATGGACTAAATGCTCCCACCAAAAGACACAGATTGGCTGAATGGATACAAAAACAAGACCCATATATATGCTGTCTACAAGAGACCCACTTCAGACCTAGAGACACATACAGACTGAAAGTAAGGGGATGGAAAAAGATATTCCATGCAAATGGAAACCAAAAGAAAGCTGGAGTAGCAATTCTCATATCAGACAAAATAGACTTTAAAATAAGGACTATCAGAAGAGACAAAGAAGGACACTACATAATGATTAAGGGATCGATCCAAGAAGAAGAGATAACAATTGTAAATATTTATGCATCCAACATAGGAGCACCTCAATACATAAGGCAAATACTAACGGACATAAAAGGGGAAATCAACAGTAACACAATCATAACAGGGGACTTTAACACCCCACTTTCACCAATGGACAGATCAGCCAAAATGAAAATAAATAAGAAAACACAAGCTTTAAATGATACATTAAACAAGATGGACTTAATTGATATTTATAGGACATTCTATCCAAAAACAACAGAACAAACATTTTTCTCAAGTGCTCATGGAACATTCTCCAGGATAGATCATATCTTGGGTCACAAATCAAGCCTTGGTAAATTTAAGAAAACTGAAATCGTATCAAGTAGCTTTTCCAACCACAACGCTATAAGACTAGATATCAATTACAGGAAAAGATCTGTAAAACTTACAAACACATGGAGGCTAAATAATACACTACTTAATAACCAAGAGATCACTGAAGAAATCAAAGAGGAAATCAAAAAATACCTAGAAACAAATGACAATGAAAACACGACGACCCAAAACCTATGGGATGCAGCAAAAGCAGTTCTAAGAGGGAAGTTTACAGCAATACAATCCTACCTTAAGAAACAGGAAACATCTCAAATGAACAACCAAACCTTGCACCTAAAGCAATTAGAGAAAGAAGAACAAAAAAACCCAAAAGTTAGCAGAAGGAAAGAAATCATAAAGATCAGATCAGAAATAAATGAAAAAGAAATGAAGGAAATGATAGCAAAGATCAATAAAACTAAAAGCTGGTTCTTTGAGAAGATAAACAAAATTGATAAACCATTAGCCAGACTCATCAAGAAAAACAGGGAGAAGACTCAAATCAAAAGAATCAGAAATGAAAAAGGAGAAGTAACAGCTGACACTGCAGAAACACAAAGGATCATGAGAGATTACTACAAGCAACTCTATGCCAATAAAATGGACAACCTGGAAGAAATGGACAAATTTTTAGAAATGCACAACCTGCCAGGACTGAACCAGGAAGAAATAGAAAATATGAACAGACCAATCACAAGCACTGAAATTGAAACTGTTATTAAGAATATTCCAACATACAAAAGCCCAGGTCCAGATGGCTTCACAGGTGAATTCTATCAAACATTTATAGAAGAGCTAACACACCTATCCTCAAACTCTTCCAAAATATAGCAGAGGGAGGAACACTCCAAACTCATTCAATGAGGCCACCATCATCCTGATACCAAAACCAAAGATGTCACAAGAAAGAAAACTACAGGCCAATATCAGTGATGAACATAGATGCAAAAATCCTCAACAAAATACTAGCAAACAGAATCCAACAGCACATTAAAAGGATCATACACCATGGTCAAGTGGGGTTTATTCCAGGAATGCAAGGATTCTTCAATATACGCAAATCAATCAACGTGATACACCATATTAACAAATTGAAGGAGAAAAACCATATGATCATCTCAATAGATGCAGAGAAAGCTTTTGACAAAATTCAACACCCATTTATGATAAAAACCCTGCAGAAAGCAGGCATAGAGGGAACTTTCCTCAACATAATAAAGGCCATATGACAAACCCACAGCCAACATCGTCCTCAATGGTTAAAAACTGAAACCATTTCCACTAAACTCAGGAACAAGACAAGGTTGCCCACTCTCCCCAATATTATTCAACATAGTTTTGGAAGTTTTGGCCACAGCAATCAGAGAAGAAAAAGAAATGAATAGAAATCGGAAAAGAAGAAGTAAAGCTGTCACTGTTTGTGGATGACATGATACTATACATACAGAATCCTAAAGACGCTACCAGAAAACTTCTAGAACTAATCAATGAATTTGGTAAAGTAGCAGGATACAAAATTGATGCACAGAAAGCTCTGGCATTCCTATACACTAATGATGAAAAATCTGAAAGTGAAATGAAGAAAACACTCCCATTTACCATTGCAACAAAAAGAATAAAATATCTAGGAATAAATCTACCTAAGAAGACAAAAGACCTATACGTAGAAAATTATAAGATAATGATGAAAGAAATGAAAGATGATACAAATAGATGGAAAGATATACCATGTTATTGGATTGGAAGAATCAACATTGTGAAAATGACTCTACTACCCAAAGCAATCTACAGATTCAACGCAATCCCTATCAAACTACCACTGGCATTTTTCACAGAACTAGAACAAAAAATTTCACAATTTGTATGGAAACACAAAAGACCCCGAATAGCCAAAGCAATCTTGAGAACAAAAAATGGAGCTGGAGGAATCAGGCTGCCTGACTTCAGACTATACTACAAAGCTACAGTAATCAAGACAGTATGGTACTGGCACAAAAACAGAAAGATAGATCAATGGAATAGGATAGAAAGCCCAGAGATAAACCCATGCACATATGGTCACCTTATCTTTGATAAAGGTGGCAGGAACGTACAGTGGAGAAAGGACAGCCTCTTCAATAAGTGGTGCTGGGAAAACTGGACAGGTACATGTAAAAGTATGAGATTAGATCACTCCCTAACACCATACACAAAAATAAGCTCAAAATGGATTAAAGACCTAAATGTAAGGCCAGAAACTATCAAACTCTTAGAGGAAAACATAGGCAGAACACTCTATGACATAAATCACAGCAAGATCCTTCTTGACCCATCTCCTAGAGTAATGGAGATAAAAACAAAAATAAACAAATGGGTCCTAATGAAACTTAAAAGCTTTTACACAACAAAGGAAACCATAAACAAGACCAAAAGACAACCCTCAGAATGGGAGAAAATATTTGCAAATGAAGCAACTGACAAAAGATTAATCTCCAAAACTTAGAAGCAGCTCATGCAGCTCAATAACAAAAAAACAAACAACCCAAGCCAAAACTGGGCAGAAGATCTAAATAGACATTTCTCCAAAGAAGATATACAGATTGCCAACAAACACATGAAAGAATGCTTAACATCATTAATCATTAGAGAAATGCAAATCAAAACTACAATGAGATATCATCTCACACCAGTCAGAATGGCCATCATCAAAAAATCTAGAAACAATAAATGCTGGAGAGGGTGTGGAGAAAAGGGAACACTCTTGCACTGCTGGTGGGAATGTGAATTGGTTCAGCCACTATGGAGAACAGTATGGAGGTTCCTTAAAAAACTACAAATAGAACTACCATATGACCCAGCAATCCCACTACTAGGTATATACCCTGAGGAAACCAGAATTCAGAAAGAGTCATGTACCAAAATGTTCATTGCAGCTCTATTTACAATAGCCCGGAGATGGAAACAACCTAAGTGCCCGCCGTCGGATGAATGGATAAAGAAGATGTGGCACATATATACAAAGGAATATTACTCAGCCATAAAAAGAAACGAAACTGAGTTATTGTAGTGAGGTGGATGGACCTAGAGTCTGTCATACAGAGTGAAGTAAGTCCAAAAGAGAAAAACAAATACCGTATGCTAACACATATATATGGAATCTAAAAAAAAAAAAAAAAAAAAGGTCATGAAGAACCTGGGGTACGACAGGAATAAAGACACAGACCTACTAGAGAATGGCCTTGAGGATATGGGGAGGGGTAATGGTAAGCTGTGACAAGGTGAGAGAGTGGCGTGGACATATATACACTACCAAACTTAAAATAGATAGCTAGTGGGAAGCAGCCACATAGCACAGGGAGATCAGCTCGGTGGTTTGTGACCACCTAGCGGGGTGGCATAGGGAGGGTGGGGGGGAGGGAGACACAAGAGGGAAGAGATATGGGAACATATATATATGTATAACTGATTCACTTTGTTATAAAGCAGAAACTAATACACCATTGTAAAGCAATTATACTCCAATAGAGATGTTAAAAAAAAAAAGGAAACACAAGCCTTCCGATACTATTTTGAACTGGAATATCAATGATAAAGGAAGATGTGTTGAAATATGGCAGAGGTACACAACACTACAGCGTATGCATGGCACACTTTCAGAGTGGGTCTACTTTAATGAAAGGTTTTGGAGAAATGTACCGTAAACCAAAGAAATCATGGCTCTATTGCGACTTGGGATGGAAACTATATAAGAAGTTTTAAATAAAACTTGAAAGAAAATTTGCTTTACGGGTAAATACTTTGACCTACACTACCAGATATCCAATAAATTATTATATTTCTTGTACAGTGCTGTGGTGGAAATATCTGAGGACTCTTTTCATCTATTCCATGCGGGCAAAAATTGGTGCCCGAGGGACAGAAAAGTCTTAGCTATTGCAATGGTTTGTGTCCCTCTAAAACGCCCCAAATATATTAATAGATATACAATCTCTCTGTATTATTAATTCATTGGGAGGAAATAGGAAAATATATTTAAAAGGTCTCCTTGGCAGGGGACAATAAAAAACGTTTTAGAATCACTGATCTATTCAGATCAGCCACTTGACTTTATTTGACTAGTTGGCTTTAAATCTGTAAACTTTAAAGTCAGTAGATTTTGTCCTCTATCAATCCTACCTATAGTAGAAGCTATTACAGAGAGACCTGTAGGGTTGAATAAAATTTTTAAAAAGATTGATATTGTTAATGTAATTTGTTAGAGAGGAAAGGAAGTCACTGTACATGGCTTGAACTAAAAATAAAAACAAAACTACAGACCATGAAGGTTTTGTTTTTATTGGCCATAAAGTGTCTTATGATTATGATTTCTTTACCTATTAAATTTGTTTAGTGATTAGGTGTTAGAGAAAAAAAATAAAAACTTTATGGGAAAATATTTTCTTATAACTGAGAAATAAGCAATGAAGTTAGCATAAATGTAGAAAGATGTGTATAATAATTGCCCAGTGAACAAAGGTATTAATTTTTAATCTTTAGAGGAATGAAAATGGTTGATAAATATACTTAATTGGGAAGTAATATCTAACCCATGGAATTGCTAAACCATTAAATGGAAACAAGCTAGAAGAATGCTATTATTGGTTCTGAAATCATTTCACCTCTTGACTTACGCCAACTTTTTACCATAAATGCAGCAGATGATATTATTCTTTCTTTTTAGAAAAATATGCCATTTGAAGGACTTTTAAAGATTAACTGCTTAATTCTGTTGGTTTAACATGCACTAGGAGACTGCCATGACCATTTTGCATATTACAGTCTGATGAACCAAAGTGTTCTGACAACCCTTTACAGCTTAAGTCACAAGGCGTTTAGAAATAGGCTGCTTTCCAAATCTTACCTTGAGAAATGATTTCTCCCCTGAAGACATGGTTTATAAACTTGAAGTATCTTTCTTTCACTTATTGGTCACTATGCTTTGTCTGTGCCCCTCAATTTAATAGTGGGCAGCATGTAAGAAAACAGTGTCCTTTATTTGGTCCTCGCCCCCAGGCTGACTTCCATGTCCAGCAGTAGGTTTTTATGGAAAGTACCAGAAAAAGGCTGAGGGCCCACAGTTTTAGTTATGCTCAGGCTACTGCTTTGCAGAAACTATTGACTCTACTGCTCATGAGGCTCAAAATTCACAGATGCTTAGTCAACTCAGATTATAGGCTTCAGGCAGAGAATACCTCCCTTATTCAAACTGTACTCTCTTCCATCTCTGATGGTAGCCTGGCTGGCTTTACTCAGAGTTTTGTTTTCTCGTATAGTAGGCTGCTGATAACAGCTACAAGCAGCTCCGTGCTATTTCTTCCAACAAGCCCGAGTGATGTGTCTGTCACTGTCACCATAGCAGGCAATTGGACGACCAAATATTTTATCCTGGGATGATAAAGGTCACCAGATTTGTAGACTACAGTATAAGCATTCTTTCTGTCTGTTTGACAAAGGGCATATATATTTTGCATATTAAATCATATTACACATTTGTGGTTGATTGGGAAATTATAGATTTTTGTTGCAAAACATAAGCAAATTTTAACAGTACACATTAAAGAAACCTGAACTGACACTTGAACTTAGAAAAATGTTGGTGCTTCCAGATCAATCAAGACGTAAGACAATCGTTATCTGCTTTTTGCTGTGTAATAAAACTGATATTTGGGTGTTGGCAGGATGAAATTAATCTCTCTGGATCACAGTTTTGCTAATAAACTATACATGCCATGAGGAGAACAATTACATCTGCCTTGTTTAACAGTACAATTTCAGCATCCAGTGCAGTGCCAGGGACATAGTAGGGCTTCAATAAATATTTGTTCAGTTAAATTCAACAGAGTGATAACATGATTTCAAATATTTTAAGAAAGATTATTAGAGATAATTTTATTGGTTAAATCAGCTTTACCAATTCAACACTAAGCCCTTTTTTAGTTTTATAGCATTGCATGAATTGTTATGCTTTGTGATTTTATTAAATTGCTAAGTTTTAGGTAATATCTTTAATTCCTCCTTTGTCCAGTTTTTGTAAAGTCTCTCTTGCAAATGTCTTTTACATCCTTGTTCTAAGGCTGTAAGCACACCTAAGCTCTCTTTTCCAAGGAGTCAGTCACTTAGTTTTAATTTATATCAAATAGTACATAAAAATGGTATATTAAAAAAACAAAAATAAAACGATACAAAAGAGCTTATGATGAAAGGCAACTGTCTCTTCCTCCATCCCTCCCACTTCTGTTTTCAGTCCTTAGCAGCAACCTCTTTTAGCTATTTTAGATCTTCTAGTAGTTACCTTCAAAGCAGGGGATTTCATGCAGAATTACTAAATATTTAAGAAACTATCTGTGGTAAAATATTCTCATTTTTTTCCCCTTTACTTTCTCAGCACTTAGAACAGTGCCTGGCACTTAGCTGGCCCTCAGTAAATACTTACTAAATATATCGAAAACTTATGACAAAGAAGATATCAAAAGAAAAATGTGATATTTCTCCCTAAAGCAGCACCAATTCTTTTGAGACAGAAAATGTCTAGGAAGTCAGAGGACAAAGGAATACAAACTCCCATTGGTGATGTTATTGCTCACTCCTATCAGTCTCAGAACAATTTAATGGCATGTAATCCCTTCCCTTCCACAAATGTAATTATGTAATGGGAACCAAGAGTTTCCCATATTATTTTGTGAAATGCAGCCAAACACAAAGATAGTAGCTTGACAGTTAAGATAATCTAATGACTACTTTGTTGAGCAGGTAGTAAACCTCTTCCCATCATTCTTAAAACTGTAAAAAAAAAAAAAAAAGGAAAAAACACTCATCTGCCCGAACCTAGTTACATAAACTTAAAAAAAAAATTCAAAAAACTAAAACAACCCAATTTTTCATTGGGTTTCAAATACGCTTATCTTTTGCACTGGTTCCCTAGCCAACATTTTGAATCTATATTATGGTTCATAATTCTGAAACATGACATCCCATGGAAAAAATCAGCTTTTCCTCTTTTTAACTTCCAAATATGTCATCTTGCAGTTGTTCAGTTGTATCTGTTTACCCACAAAGTCTAGTCATTAATTCTATTTTTTTTTTAATTAATTTATTTTTTGCAGTATGTGGGCCTCTCACTGTCATGGCCTCACAGGCTCCGGATGCGCAGGCTCAGCGGCCATGGCTCACGGGCCCAGCCACTCCACGGCATGTGGGATCTTCCCGGACCAGGGCACGAACCCATGTCCCTTGCATCGGCAGGCGGACTCTCAACCACTGCGCCACCAGGGAAGCCCAATTCTATTTTTAAAAAAGACAATTTAGAGGCAAAATCATGTCCACATACATATATTTATATGGACTTGAGGTAGATAAAACTTTTACAGTTTTCTTCTCCTTGAGCTGGAATTTTGTTAATCCTCAAGTATCTCTTCCTGTGTGAACTGACCCCTCCAAAAAGAGGCATTCCGTTTTTCCTCTAGCTCCCATACTGATGACTACACTCTTCTAGCATCGCTAGTTCCACTTTGTCTTGTAATTCATTTTGCTTTTCGCACCCTACCATCACTTGGATTTTCATTAAAATTTAGCATTTAATAAGATTAGCTATTCCAAATTTTGTGCTAGATGCAGAGATGTATTCAGAACATACAGAAGCTTGATATATATTTGAGTAAATAAGCTAATATGTTGAATGGAAATGTCACTTAGAAGAAAACCTCTCAAGCAAAGAGCAGAAGTATCTCAGAAAATGAGACCAATATCCTTTACCTCATTCGTTTGAGAACCACATTGGCATCCTATCCTGCTATGTATAGAATACTTGTCACTCGTTTGTATTCTGTGTTTGGAAACCCACTATCACGTACTGCCTCCACCTGAGTGCTGACAGGGTTTGACACTCTAGCAGAGACTGGAGCTGGGTTTCTGTCCTGGTTGTATGTATCATAGGAAACATCACCTTCTGCTTTGCTAGGCAGGCCCTGCATTTGAAAGAATCCCTACCAAGATGAATGGATGAAGAAGATGTGGCACATATATACAATGGAATATTACTCAGCCATAAAAAGAAACAAAATTGAGTTATTGGTAGTGAGGTGGATGGACCTAGAGTCTGTCATACAGAGTGAAAGAAGTCAGAAAGAGAAAAACAAATACCGCATGCTAACACATATATATGGAATCTAAAAAAAGAAAAAAAAATGGTTCTGAAGAACCTAGGGGCAGGACAGGAATAAAGACGCAGCGTAGAGAATGGACTTGAAGACATAGGGAGGGGGAAGGGTAAGCTGGGATGACGTGAGAGAGTGACTTGGACGTATATACACTACCAAATGTAAAACAGATTGCTAGTGGGAAGCAGCCTCATAGCACAGGGAGATCAGCTTGGTGCTTTGTGACCACCTACAGGGGTGGGATAAGGACAGTGGGAGGAATACGTCAAGAGGGGGGGATATGGGGATATGTGTATATGTATAGCTGTTTCACTTTATTATAAAGCAGAAATTAACACACCACTGTAAAGCAATTATACTCCAATAAAGATTAAAAAAAAAATGAATCCCTACCAATGGCTCATGCTGATAATGCCACAGCAGAAAAATATATTTGTCTATTGGAATAAGTTGCTACTTTAAACAAGTCACAAATATTTCTCCGATTTTGTAGAATTTGTGTGTCACGCTAAACTGTGTAGGTAAGCTGTTGCGTGAAGAAGGTAAGGTAAGCTCACAAAGAAGCAATGTGGAATAGAATAAGAACAAATTCAGTATTATAGATACCCCAGGAAAACTGAGGCAATAGAAGCATGACGTTTAGGAAATGTGCATTGTGGTCCTTTTTCCTCACCAACAAACTCTGTGACTTTGAGAAATTCACCTAACCAGCTGGACCTCAGAGTCATCACTTATAAAATAAGAGAGGAGCAGGGTATTCACCAAGTAACCTATGCATATCTGTGAAGCCATAATTGTTTAAAGGCAGAGTTTATACAATTCTTTGACACTGGAAGCCAGCAACCTTTACTCTAGTATCCAGGAGAAGATTGGAGCCAGACAGAATTAGTACTGAAGCACCTAATAATAATGTTGATTGAAAATCAGAGTCTCTCAGTTATATAGAAAGAAGGCTGATTTGTACAGAAGTAACTTCGGAGACGTGGCAGATTGCTCTTGATTAGGGCCTTCTCTGCTAGTTTCCTTGTGAACTTCCACGCACTGGGTGGTTATGGGTCTTCTCCATTCACACCGCCAAGGCTGTTAGTCCTCAAGTCAGCATTTCCTGCCTCTGAGAGAAATGGAGGAGCCACAGAATGGATCCTTCACACTGGGAGCTGACCCCTGTTTCGCAATTGATCTATGCCTGAGTTTGGTTTAGATGGCTCAGTTGTTCAAACTTATTTACTTGGAATCTAGGCAGGGGAAGCATAAACTGTCCAGGTCAAAACAGACTGTCTCACTCAGACCTGCTTTTCTCATTTATTCTTCTCCCTAGAACCTCATGGCATTGGATGTTGGCAGGGGGGTCAGGGGAGGGAGGTGGATTGTCAAGAAAGCCTAAATGGCCCACTGTTAAATGGGATTTAATTTCAGTTTGCTTTTCTTGAGAGAATTCACTCCCCAGTGTGAAGGTAGCAAATCCTCTGGAATGAAACTATAGTAATTTAAATGATAGCAACACAAATATTATATGATCACAGCAGCCTGAAAGATGCAATTTTGGAAATAGGGAATTAAAACTAGAATGCTCCACTAAGGACATGGAATCAATGGCCAACACAACTGTAGTCCCTAGTTGCCAAATAACCCCAATTTCCTGGTTCTGGCAACAGGATCCTGACAAAATTCTCAGTGGCTAAACATCACCTTGGATCATTACAAAGGGAGAGCAGGTAGAAGCAATGAAAAAATTCCACTCTGCCAGGTGAATCAGTTCGTGCAAGGAAGCCGTGATCCCTCTTTACCTTCCAAATATCATTTGGAGATTGTTTGAAGCCCTAAAACCTGAAGCCATTTAACTTCAACATAGTTGGGCCAGAGTTGTTGGTATATGCCTAGAAATTAACATATGAAATTTCTATTTAGTATAAGGAAAAATATCTCCCTGATTTGGCTGAATCTCAAAAGTTAACGGTTTTATTTTTCAGTTCATTTACTTCCAACTTTCATATTACATCCAAACATGTGAAGGATGTGGAAAAGCAGAAAACCTCATGGAAAAAAAGCACATTTTAGTAAACATATTTAGTAAATCCTGTCTAGTTATACCACCTAAAATGGAATTTAAAGTCACCATGTAATTATAAGTGGAGTCCAAGTCAGAGC
>NW_006778796.1:1680357-1683365 GCF_000442215.2 Lipotes vexillifer
GCAGGAATGAGAAATGCTGGCAAAGAGATGCTCCTCTTAGGCAAATTCTCCAGGAGGTTCTAAAAGAAGCACAGCTTCAGTTGTTGGAGCACTTAGAAAAGCAATACAGTAGGTCTTCTCCTTTATCCACGGGGCATATGTTCCAAGGCCCCCAGTGGATGCTTGAAACAGCAGATGTACCAACTCTATACATGCTATGTTTTTTTTTACTATACATACGTACCCATGATAAAGTTTAATTTATGAATTAGACATAATAAGACATTAACAACAATAATAAAATAAAACAATTTTAACAATATACTGTAATAAAAGTTATGTAAATGTGATCTCTCTCTTTCTCTCCCAAGATATCTTATTGTACTCACACTTCTTCTAGTGATGATGTGAGATGATAACATGCCTATGTGATGAGATGAAGTGAGGTGAATGACGTATGCATTGTGACATAGCGTTAGGCTACTACTGCCTTTCTATACAGCAGGAGGAGGATCATCTGCTTTGGGTGATCCTGGATCATCAAGCCATGACAAAGTGGATGGCTGGACGTCAGGAGAAGATGATGCCAATAGTTGGGGAGCAGGATGGCATGAGATTTTGTCACACTATTTGGAATGGCACACAATTTAAAACTTATGAACTGTTTACTTCTGGAATTTTCCATTTATTATTTTCAGACCATGGTTGACCATGGGTCACTGAAACTTCAGAGAGTCAAACTGCAGATAAGGTGGGGGGACTACTATATTCTTTTGTGAGTTACTGTGGTTTCCACTCATGCCTTCCATGCTATGCTTTCAAAGGAAGGAACATCCAGCCCAGACTGATAAACCATGAGCTAGAAGAAATGGTATCAGAAACCCAAAAGCAGCTCAGTGTCAGAGGAAATGACAATTTAAACATGCCACTTACTGATTGTAAGATACCTACAACAAAGAAAATGTGTTTGTGACATCCCATAAAAACACGAGCTAATTTACTATTACTGTCAAGCTTAAAAATACATAGTTGAGGAAGTGTTAACATAAACCCCCCAAAAGAAAAGTGAGCAACAGGAGGATGTTTTAAATACACTAATGTGCTCTGTTTCTTTTTAGCTTTCAAGGGAATTATTGGGAAGTTACTATTACTAAGAAATGAATTATTAGTCTTGTTTGGGTTCCAAATTTTGGACTGAAAAACTCTGACCTCCTCTTAACATTGTTAGAGGAAATTCTCTGTGGCTACCATTCTATGAATAGGTATAACACAGAAGTGGGATGCTTGTCCCAAGTGAGGGTTAAAAGTATTGATTAAACATAGAATTGTATCTGGCTGAGGGCAGGGATGCTTTAACAGTGAAGGTGATCTTCACACCTGCACTCAAATCTGAGGTCTCACTAAAATGATCATTGAATCACCATTTTATTGTTGAGGAAACAAAGCATGAAAGCATGGGGAGGTGAAGTTATTCACTCAAGAACACTTTACTGTTAATCTGTGATTGAGCTATGATTAGAATCCAAAGTTCTTGACTCCTAGTCCAGTCCTATTTACATGACACTATCATATCTCACCTAATTCATTTCACTTAAACATAAGTTCACTGAGGTTGTTCCAGATACTGTGGACAGAGCTCTACTTTGAGAGAGACAAAGTTCCTATCCTCAGGAGGGCATCAAAAGTGGAAAGAATATGGACTTTGAATTACATGTATTTAAGTTTAAATTCCACCTCTGAGACTCACTATGAGACCTTGGACTAGTGACTCAGCTTTCTGGTACCTTAGTTTTCTTGACTTGTCTTTACAAATGAGGATGTTGATATGTCTCAGAGTTGTTTTAAGGATCATAAATAACACATGTTAGAAACATACTCTGGCACACAGTAGCTCTTCAGTAAATGTCCTCTCGTATTATTAACAGAGAATATAACAAGTAATAAGGTTCCTATAAGGCCAAGAAGAATGAGATGAGTGTCATAGGGAGAGCACACACTGACAGCTATCAGCATTTAACATACAAAAAATATATATACTGTGCCAAACACTACTGGATGCAGCTTTCTCTTTTAGAATCAAAGACAGCAAATTACTGAAAGAAATCTTGTTTCTAATGCCACTAGCTTTATATCATTTCCTACCACCACCTCTGGACTTGGGCTATATTTCCTGTCACTATCTCAAATTCTCTCTATTATTTCCTATTTATGAGTTACACATAACAGATTTTCAATGCCATTTTCTTGAGCTCTATGAAAACAGCCTTAGTAACATTATAAGGATTTACTGGAACAAGAAAAACACTAATAATATCACTTGATACAATCTTCTTTTCCTTCCCTATATACACCTGTCTTCAATATTATGCAGAAGTAGCTGCTGCTATTATAGAGAAGTACCTGTGATGTTAATATGTTCCCTGAGTACCAATTTCTTTCTAAGAACAAGCCAAATGTACACGGATACATTCCTCTCATGCTTTGATAGCTTTTTATTTTCTTAAAACAGCTGTTGTTGCCCCATGAAAGGCTTACAGCATACATTTATTAGTGTATTTCTCCACTAATAATGTTCTTTTTTGCCTTGGTGCTCATTACTAACAGTATTTGCATAAATATACATTTCTATCATTTCCCTCTGAATCATATTCTCCACACAGAGTTATAATCTTACATTTGCGGAATCATCATTAGATGCTGTGAAATCTATCAAAAATTAGTCACTAATACCAAGATTTCTTAGCAGTAGATAAACTTAAAACTACAGATTTATGTGCATTAAAAAACACTTAAAATCACAGTTAAATCAGCAGGGCTCTCTTTGTCTCCTTTCTGATCTTTCCATTAGGCTTTCTGCCTCTCTTGATATCACACCCACGTGTTAGTATGCACTAATTTTTCAGCTGAATCCTAGGGGTATAAATTGCTCCATAGTCCAATCCAACTTAAATTCAGGTCCCTTTGCAGGGGTAGTTCTGAGGCCTATCTTAGTTCTGACCTTAGGAGGGATCTTCTTAGTTGTCTCTTTC
>NW_006778796.1:1683450-1697530 GCF_000442215.2 Lipotes vexillifer
TTCTTCTTAGTTGTCTCTTTCCCTGGTTCTCTCTCGTCAACAAGGTGACTGACTTATGGCGTAGCCTGTTCCTTTCATAGTGCTATCAGAATCCTCTTAATTGCTCATCACTAAAATATTCGTTATATTCAAGAATGATCTTAGATTTGAACTTCCTACACTCTGTTTCAAACTGAGTTTGGGGGAACTCTAGAGATCTCTGTTCTTATGGGCTACTTCTTCAGTAGAAAAAAAATCTCTGAGCCACTTTTCCAGAGCTGGAGGCAAGAGTAACACCCCTTTATATGGGCAGGGCACTGAGGGGTAGCAGGAGCCTCTGGCCTTCTTGGATTGACTGTCCTGGCATGGAGTCTGTGCCTTGAATGAGCTGGGTTAATGGCTATTCGGGCCCCAGTATTCCTGTCTTCCTGTGCCTGGGAAAGAGCTTCTACCCCATGAATGGGGGCTGGATGGAGAAAAGGACCACCTAATCCCCTGGCTGTAATCACCAGGGATTTAGCCTCTGCAATGCAAGTTGGGGCTGGAGAGGATCAGAAATTCTGGTGGCCTGTTCCTATCAGTGAGACGTCATACCCCTTGACGAGAATATGAGGGGAAGGAACGGCCCGTTTTCTTGGCCAGATACATCGGGAGTGGAGCTTCCATCCTGCTGAGCTGGAGAGGGTGGAAGAGGGAGCAAGGCACGTTTCAGGTGTTACAGCCTCTGTTCTTACTGAGACTAAGTAGATATTTTCTTGAATCGAAATTTCCTCATATCCTGTATGCTGTCAGGAAAATTTCCAGAGACTTTAAATGATTATTATTTTTGCTGTTTTTAAAATAATTCTCACTGGTTGTAGTTTTTTTTTTTTTTTTTTTTACTGGAAAACACGTCTGTAGAGCCCCCCAGGCTGCCATTCTAAAAGTAACAGTTTTCTTTTATAAATATATATTTTTTTTAATTTTAGGGCTCTGACTTAACATATCTCTAAAAGATCTTGTTAAAGGCAGAGTTATTAGATCCCTTCTGATTAATTTTGGAGTCAAGAGCACACACATGAGATTTTTCCCCTTAATTTATATGAACCCAGAAATTCCAATTTATGCTAAAGTCAGTTTGAAATGAGCTTTCTAACTCAGGCAAATGAGTCATAACCAATCCAACAAGGTATAGAATGGACTTGATATGAGTCATGTGTCCATTACTGTAGTCATAGTAACAGGTGCACTATATGATGGAGATGGAAGAGGTATTACGGAGATATAAATGATAGTTCTTCTTTTTTAAATATTTAGGTTGTGCTGGATCTTAGTTGTGGCACTCGGGATCTTCGTTACCCTGTGCGGGATCTTTAGTTGTGGCATGTGAACTCTTAGTTTCGGCATGCATGTGGGATCCAGCTCCCTCATCAGGGATTGAACCCGGGCCCCCTGCATTAGTGGTGTGGAGTCTTAGCCACCAGATCACCAGGGAAGTCCCTAACTGATAGTTCTTTACTTACTTTAAAGACATCTCATTACCTTCTAGATGTTTTTAGTACTTTCTTACTTTCTGGAACTACAACATGCACTGGGTTCCTTTTGTGCATTCACTGTCCGAGCCCTAGGATCAGTAATTTCTCTAAGAAGCCCTAGTTCCCTTTACTGAAGAATGGTATTAGAAGCCAGGATCTCAGTGCTAGGTGTAAACTACTGCGCTCATTGTTTATGGGCTCTTTCAATTGGCAGAGCAATTTTTCCTTTTAAAAATTATTTTCTGCCTTATACAGCAGAGTAATATATACCAGGAACTTAAGTGCATATTACCTCCTGATATAGAGACACACTGTACCATTAAAATCATCCTCAAAATGGAATTTTACTTGTGGATCTATTTTGTTCTTACCAACTATGAGAAATTTGTTCACAAAATCAGTGCTGTTTTGGATAAATTAGCTATTTTTCTCCCCAGACCTATCTAAGCAGCCAAAGGTGGGGGGTTACCCTTGTTTCAATATCCTTTTTTTAAATTTAATTTTATTTAATTTATTTATTTTTGGCTGTGCTGGGTCTTCGTTGCTGCACGCCGGCTTTCTCTAGTTGCGGCGAGTGGGGGTTACTCTTTGTTGCAGTGTGCAGGCTTCTCATGCATGGCTTCTCTTGTTGCAGAGCATGGGCTCTAGGCACACAGGCTTCAGTAGTTGTGGCACACGGCCTCAGTAGTTGTGGCTCATGGGCTCAGTAGTTGTGGCTCCCTGGCTCTAGAACGCAGGCTCAGTAGCTGTGGCTCACAGGCTCTGCGGCATGTGGGATCTCCCAGACCAGGGCTCGAAACCGTGTCCCCTGCATTGGAAGGCAGATTCTTAACTACTGTGCCACAAGGGAAGCCCCCAATATCCTTTTTAAGAACACAACTCCCAGTATTTTTTTTTCTTCAAATACTGAATGGCTAACTACCATGCTAAATATTTCTCTTTATCATGGAATCTTCGTAAAAGCAGCACAGCTATGAATGGACTCACTCTTCAAGACAACAGTAATAACAGAAAAACAAAAATCTCCTAAAAAGAGTTACCTGGCAAACAATATCATGACAGAAGGAAGAGTCCCTGGATCTGGAGAGAATAACAGCTGGGGTCTGGAAATAACAACTATTTTCATTCTTGTTTAGGAATAAACCATAATAGCAAATAAAGGAACCTCTGCAGTGACTGGAAGTGCATTTTTCCAATGATAACATCAGATCTGGGAGATGTGAGTAGCAAAATTTGGAGGGGAAAAAAGACAGCAGTGGCTGAGATAAACTGCTGCTCTGTATGGCAACAGTGCTAAAGAAGTCACTACATGTATTAGAATATCAGCTGGATAATATGTTAAGGGAAATGAAATAACCCCAATAACAGAATGGCTTAAAAATTATGCCTGTATTATGTTCCTTTCTGTTTGCCTAAAAATTATTTTCATTTCTTCATTTTGGGGATAAAAAATTAAGTTACACAGATGTTCACAATTTTAAGGTAAGAAAACCCAAAGATAGATTAATATCTCTTCCCAAATTACAATCAAAGCTAATTTAGCTTTCCAGGTGTTTGCTTATGGACTATCCATGTAAATCACTGTAAATCAGGGTAGTTTTCCCACCATAAAAATGTACCTTCAGGACACATCTTCAACTGAATTTAAGCAGAAGAGTACTTAAAAAAAACAACTCAAGAGTTGCTTGATGAAATAAATGCCCATTTTTGGTTTTTTAAATTCCAGTTGAAAGGTTTACTAATGTAGATGACACCTTATCAGTTATGATGCCCTCCTTTCAGTTTCCAATTTGTTGGGCTTCAATGAGTGCCTCTAAAGTGAAATCAGTGGTTTCATGAGAGTCATTAATATTTGCATTTAATGACTTCTCTTTAAATATCAAATTGAATTTTTCCAAATGACTTTCAACTAGAAGCTCAATGACACTGCTTGTAAAATTCCAGGGCCTTTGGGAAGACAACTGGTTTCTAAACCAACAAAATGCAGCAACTCTGAGTTGTATTTGAGGTGTCCAATGACCGTGTACCCTCCACTTATTCAAAGTGGATAAGGCTGGGAACTGAGAGAAATAATCCTTAAAATCATTTTAGAGTATATGGTTTATCTTTAAAGTTAGTTATTGCAATGACTTTCCTGCCTTTTATACTGATAAGCATTGGGATGTGCATTAGACAATGCTTCAGCCTAGAAGAGGACCAATGGGAACTGATTCAAAACCCTCTATGATGCATCAGATGTCTTACATATATTGTAACTTAGTCACAACCACACTTCAAGGTAAATCTAATTATTCTTATTTAAAAGATAAGGAAACTGACTCACAGAAGTTACATAATTTATCTCCAATTTTATAATAGCCCCAATACCCATTCACTTTCCATTATATGCAAGTGATAGGTTAACCCCACGCAAGAGTTTTATTCCACACATTTGGCAAATAGACAGAAAACATTTTCATAGTTTCCCACCAATAGGTATGATCATACTCTTCACTGATACTTTTAGAGTAACTGTCTTTCTGTTTTGGCTCATAATGAAGTAATCATATCTGTGGTAAACAGAAGAGGTAAAAATGCTTACTTTAATACAACAAAGGGGACAAAACTACTAGAATCTCACCTTTAATTTCTTGTGCATTTTGCTTTAATACCACATTTTAGGGAGTCATAAATTCAAACTTCATTAGAACAGCACCCATGGCAATGCTAAGCTACTGTGTTTTAGCAAAAGAAAAAAAACTAACCAATTTTTTTAAATCATTGATCCTTTTGTAAAGTCTTTCATTTTTGCTTTTGTTTTGTTCAAAGCTGTTACAAATTTACATAAGTGTGTGAATCAATTTAGGAACTAGAATTAAAACTAGCTTACATTTGGGTAACTGATCGACTTGTTGATAATAAACATACTCTAGTGTGCTGAGAAAGGTTTCCTTTCTATATTTGGACTGAAATGGTGTCACAATTACCTAACAAATGGATCCCTCTTGATAAGGACACCAGTAACAACTTCCTGATGAAGAGCATCACAGTTGAAGAGACTTAACATCCCTGCCCTTGGAAAAATTATAGCAAAGATGAGTAAAATTATAGAGAACAGGAGTGAGGAGAGGTTTATCAGAGTGTTTTAGGGCAGGACAGCCTGGCAGAATAAATGATCACTTGACATCTGGCCACTGAACAAGGAACAAAGAAGAGACTTGGTAGGAAGGAGAAGGGCAGAGGGAAGAGTTCCCTCAGGGAATCCACTTGAGAGAAACCCCTGAAAGGAGTACTATAAAAGCTTCCTAAGATTTTTAACCCTAGAAGAGAGCTACATGCAATTTTCAAAAGGATTAGTCAATTTAAAAATTCCCAGGCCCAGGTAAAAAATTGATTCTTAAAATTAAGATTTTATTTCTAATTATAAAAATACAAGCAGCTCAGCAAAATGTCAAGTGGGGAGAGCACTTCACAAAAGCAGCCCCTACTGGTGTAACCTAAATTTCTGAAAAGTTCTCTAAGTGAATGTGGTCAAATTTTCCTTCTTACCAGTTTTTAAGGGTGTCACTATTTTGATAGTCTACATAAATGGAGTTATATAAATAGCATTAAAAATTGGAATCTTCTCAACTGCATGCAGGTTTCCCAGAAAGAATATCTTCCTAACAGCACCCTTTTTAGACACCTCTGTTGAACCAACATACCGATTCCATCAGTAGGAGCACAGGTTTTGGAATTAAGCTGCTTTGATTAGAATTTATCTTCCATCATTTGGACAAGTTCTTCACTTTCTCTGCCTCCATTTCCTCATCAGTAAAATGGCATAGTTATATTTCTTAACTCATAAAATTGTGGCAATAATGAAAAGAAATGCATGAACAGTGCTTGGTACAGTGCTTGGCGTATAATGAACACTCGCTTTACGTGAGCGGCAATTATTGTGGACAGGATGGATTACCCCTGGCCCCTAAAGGAAGTACTTAGGTAATTCCCTAAGACTGTGGGGTTTTAAAGATCTGGCTTTAAATTATGACTCTGTCATCTAATAATTCAATGATCATGGCAAGGACCTCACTTGTTCAGTTAAAGTTTCCTTATGTACAAATGGTGATTATGGATAACCTGCTTCACAGTGTTGTCAAAATCGTGGCATATGTTAATGTACTTAAGGTATTCAGTAGTGTGCCTGACAAGTAGTTATTTCAAACAGTTAGACCAATATCTATCCCAGGCAGAAAGATATCTTTCTTTCCTACTTTTAAACACTTAAACAAAATTAGCGACTCATTGCAGGGAAAGTTCCTCGATCTTTTGGCACTATTATACTCTCTATGGTAAACAAAATAAACAAGCAAAAAACCTAAAACGCTGCAGCCCTGAAATTCTCATATCTTCTTCTGCTTTTGCTCATATTCCCTTTTTCTACACTGAGAACCAAAAGGAAGTTAATTGAAAAATTCTAGGCATGGTTTTGATGCAGGTAATACACAGGGGTCATGGCATCCCTGTTTTATATCTTGTCATTTTTCTCTTAGTGAATGGATACCCCTCCACTGATTCCTACTTTGTGCTCTCAGTAATCTCATTGTCTCTCTTCCTATCCTCATCAAATCCCATCCTCAGGGCTCCCCTCTATGCCACGTTGAAGTAAAACCTGATAAAACTGCGAATGCTGGACCTCTCAAAAATATATGCATTCAAACTGGGATAAAAATCTTAAACCTAAGAAAAGGAAGTAACTGCAATTCAACAAACATAGAATTCACCTTTGTAGCTGCAGGTGGGGAGGCACCAGGACTTTCCAGTAGTCCCTGAAGATTGTATCTAAGACTAAAACTTAACTTGTCCCAAAGAGTATGATAATAGGATCAGAAGTATGCAATAGGAAGAGTATAAATGGCCAAAGGCACCAAATGGCTTTATATCTCACCTCTTTTTTTTTCCCTTCCAGTCTCCATTTACTTTCCATGCTACCTGGGTCCTAGGTTTGAATCCTAGTTTCATCACTTACTAGTTGTTAAACATAAGCAAGTCAAACAAATTATCTAGTCCTCAGTTTCCTTAGCTATGAAATGTTTATTTCTAGTGTTTATTTTTTGGAGGGGGGCAGAAAATTATTTAATATATATGAAAGCACTTTTCAAATGCTAGCCAAGTAATTATAAGGACAACGCTTTTCTGAACTGACTCAAGATCAGCTATATATCTTAGACATTACCCTTTCTACTCCTTAAAATTTCGACTTATAGAGAAAGAGACAATTAAGAAAGCTCTTTGTAAGGGCACTGTGTAAAAATAATTTCAGACTTCAAAAATCAAACAACATTGTTAACGATTGGGTGCTAATATCTTATTTGAAGGTGGTTGTGTAAAGTTCTTTCTGCTCTTTGTTTTCCTCATTTATGTTATGATATTTTCAGTAATTCAAAAGTTAAACTATATTTTTGTCTTCACACTTGTCCAAGAAACTCTAAAGGAGCTCTCGTGGCCCTACTGTAGGGATACAGGTGCTTCAAATGGAAAGGAGCTTCTCCAGACAGAGCTTTATAGAGTTTCTCCTGCATTTAATTTTCTTTGGAAGGGAAGCCCTTTGTCAAAGTTTTTTCACCAAGCTTTTGCTGCAGATGTATTACTTCAGTTTAGGCCTGACTTGCTAGGGAAGAATAAGCAGATTCATGAATTATCCTCAGTGTATACATTTAATCAAGGGAGTGACTGTCATCTTGACTGCGTATTAGAATTTTACTTTTTAAAGAATGCTTAATTTTACATTTTACTCAAGGAGACAATTTTGAATGGAAATGCCTTTCATCAAGGTATTAATGTGATAATCAATTTTAAACTGGAATCAAGTCTAATGGAATTTCCTATTCCTTCTTTTCCTGTCATAAATAATAACTATCCATTTGTTATTTGAACGTATCAAGCTTATTTTATTCAGGTCTGGTATAAGACTGTGAAGCCAGGCACATGGTTCTGCTGGGGATCTTAAATAAGCCAGTCATGCTCCTCATTTAGCAGATGAAGGAAATGGTGCTCAGAAAAGCTGAAAAGTAGTACAGGGCTTTCTCCAAGGTCACACCAATGCCTGTTGTTACAAAACCATGCAGCAATGCCTCATCATTCTCTTTCGAGCATCTCCTATGCCTTCTCTCCCTTTCGACCCTGTCCTCTCTTTTCAGTTGTTGTCTGGCATTATGATCAAGTCCCCAGGATGTGCAGAAACTCTCAGGTGGTGCACTGCACTTGGCACTTTCCTTCCTTGTTCTATATCAGGAGATATTTGTCCCTTGTTTTCTTGACATATTATTTCATTATAAAGAATTAATGACGGATGTTGGATTGGCATACTATCATGGTTTCCAGATAGCATGGTCCAGTGTTTTAACTTTTAGGGTCCAAATATCCCCCCAACTGACTTAAAATATTAGCTCGCAGACAGTCCTTTGGGTAATACTCTCAAATATGTCCTCTATTTTTCTGTTTCCTCCAGCCACATGTACAGTTACCTGCATTCTATCTAAGCTGCAAAGAAGAGATTCTGTGTCTAATCCATTTTCAGTGTTCGATAAAAATGCATGACCTTATTCATAAATTATTTTTAAAATTTCTTTATCAGTGACTCATAATCAAACTTTCACTCCCATCTGGCAGTAACGAGATGTCCTTTTACCTCCCAGCTGGTGTGAAACTAGAGGTCCACTGAAGAATCAGGATTTTCACCACTGCCCAGAAATGATGAGGCCATCACACTGTGGTGCTGGAGATCACCTAGATTGCTAGAAATCCCACCCCCTCTTAGCAGTAACAAGGAGCCCCTCCCCTCATATTTCAGTGGAAGCCAAAAGGGAACCTAATCTTCTACCTCCACCAGGTAGTAAAGAGGTAGTAGCCCTTAAACCAGCTAAAATAGATGGTTTAAATAAAACCTAATGCCTCATAATACAACCCCCAAATGCCCAGTTATCAGGCAAAATCACTAGTCATACCAAGAAACAGAAAGATCTCAAACTCTATGAAAAAAGCCAATCAATTGATGCCAGCACCAAGGTAACAGAGATGTTGGAATTATCTGACGAAGATTTGAAAGCAGCCATGATAAAAATGGTTCAACAGGTACTTATGAAAATGATTTAGAGAAATGAAAAAAAATAATCAAAAAATAGAAATTCTCAGTAAGGAATAGGAGATATTGAAGGGAGCAAAGTGAAGAGAACAAATGGAAATAAAAAGTACAGTAGGTGTAAATAAAAAGTACAATAGAAATTGTCCGATTTTAACAACAAAGAGAAAAAAAACCAGAAAAATGAACTGCACCTTAGGGACCTATGGGACTATATCAAATGATCTAATATTTGTAAACTTAAAATGTTTCAATTTGTAAATTAAAACCACAATGTGATATCATTAACACCAGTCACTGGAGAAGATGTGGAGAAGCAGAATCATCTATATACTGCTGATAGGAATGTAAAGACTAAAGCCATTTTGAAAATCAGTTTGGCAGTTTCTTAAAAAACTGAATATGCAACACCCATACCACCCAGCAATTGCAGTGCTGGGCACTTATCTCAGAGAAATGAAGACCAAAAACCTGCACATGAATGTTTGTAGCAGCTTTTTTTCTTAATAGTCTGAAACTGGAAACAACCAAAATATCTTTCAACTGTTGAATTAAACTGGTACCTTTAAATTGTGGATTACTATTTAATAATAAAAGAGAATAAACTATTGACACATGCAACAACCTGGATGAATCTCCAGAGAATTACACTGAATGGAAAAGCCAGTTACAAAAGTTTACACACTGTATGATTCTATTTATGTAAAATTCTAGAAAGGACAAACTTACAGAAATGAAGAACAGATAGTGGTTGCCAGGAATTAAGAAGGGGGATGGAAATCAATGTGGCTATAAAAGGGCAACATGTATAATCTTGTGGTGATGGAAATGTTCTGTATCTTGACTATCAATGTCAATACTCTGGTTGTAATAGTGCACTGTAGTTTTGCAAAATGTTACCATTGGCAGAAACTAGGTAAAATGTGTACATGATCACTCTCTGTATTATTTCTTACAGCTGCGTGTGACTATATAATTATCTATAAAATAATTTTTAAATTCTATTAAAGAGTTTTAATTCTTTAAAGTTTCCAAATGCCTGGAAAGGAAAATTCAGTACTCTGTATATTTTCTTTTGAGGAAATCAAAACGATATAAATAAACAATTTTGGATAGGTTGCATATTTCCTCCAGTAACTAGTTCATGAGAACTCATCAGCCTGACTGAGACAGTTAATGAGTAAGTAAGCCTTAGACTACTGCCAGCCTCTGAATCCTACCTACTCATTTCTATTAATTATCTATATTAAAATTGTTAACATTTGTATCATATATGTGAGGGAATTGAAAAAATATGTTCAAGATTGACCAGTGGTTCCCAAAGCATGGCCTGAAGACCCCCTGGAGGACTCTGAGACTATTTTAGTAATCCACCAGGTCAAAAGTATCTTCATAAACATTATTTACCTCTTCACTGTGCTGACTTTTGCACTGATGGTGGGGAGGACCACTGGCACTTTAGCAAGAATCAAGGCAGAGATACTGAAGTGTACAAGCAGTCAAAGTCTTCACTGCCGTGCATTCACAATAATAAAAGCATCAGTTACACTTAAGAATGCCCTTAATGAAGTATTTTTATTAAATTTCAACCCTTGAGTAGATGTTATTTTTAATATTCCATTTGGTGAAATGAGAAGTGAGCATAAATCACTTCTGATGCAAACCTAAGTATGACAGTTGTCTCTAACAAAAGCACTTGTGAGATTCTTTGAATTCTGAGTTGAGTGAGCTGCTTTTTTCATGAAACACCATTTTGCTTAAAAGAAAATCTGACACACAAACTACAGTTATTCACACTTGGGTACTTGGCAGACATTTTCCTGAAAATAAACAAGAAAGTCTGTCATTCCAAGGAAAACAAATGACAGCATTTGTTGCCAGTGATAAAATCTGTGATTTCAAGTAGAAATAAGAATTTTGGAATACTTCAATCTATTACTATGAGACTGGTGGTGATATTAACAAATGTGATTTTAATTTTGTAGAATGAGATGTGTCAACATTTAGACGATCTGTGTAATTAACCAATATTTTACAACTGAGTGATGATGGAGTTAAGCATCAATAAAAGAACATTCAAAGTGCAAGAGAGACCAATGGATTTTAATGTAACTGAGTATGAAAAGTTAATTGATTTTACATTGCAAATAATCTTTACGAAACTGCGGCCTGTTTGGTGTAGTAGCAAAGAAGAATGGCCACAATTATCTCAAAAAGGTATTAAAATTATCTTCCCTTCTCCAGCTACATATCTGTGTGAAGCCAAATTTTTATCTATTTTAAACAGAGCAATATATTGCAACAGATTGAATGCAGTAGACAATACAAGCATCCAGTCACTTTCAATTAAGCCAGACAGCAGGAAAACTTTAAAAACCTAAAGTGAAAAAAGTAAACCAATGCCACTCTTTTCACCAATTTTTTTAAAAATACACTTATTTTTCATAAAAATTGGTCCTTTATGTTAAAATGTAATGGATTTGCCATTTTTATTTTCAAATAAATGTTGTAAAACTTTCTTAGATTTGATTTTTAACATAGAATAAGCATAAATATAACATTCAAAAAACTCTTTGGAGTCTTCTACATTTTTAAGAGTGAAAAGGCTCCTAGGATTAGAAGTTTCAGTACCACCGAGCTGGCTCTTCCCTCCCCCCCCCGCCCCCCCAGTACGTGGGCCTCTCACTGTTGTGGCCTCTACCGTTGCAGAGCACAGGCTCCGGACGCGCAGGCTCAGCGGCCATGGCTCACGGGCCCAGCTGCTCCGCGGCATGTGGGATCTTCCCGGACCGGGGCACGAACCTGTATCCCCTGCATTGTCTGGTGGACTCTCAACCACTGCGCCACCAGGGAAGCCCTGGCTCATTTTTACGTGTGGATAAAACACGTTGGAACACAGGCCTCTATTTCCCTGTGGTAATAGCACTCCTTTTTAAAACATGCGACTCTTTCAATTAAACTATTGAATTATTTCAATATAACTATTTCAGTTAAACTCTTGACAATATAGCTACATTCACTGCACTTGGAGCAGTACTGAATACACGAGTTTCCAAAACTGTACAAAAACTGGAAAGTGGGTAAAGTTTTTAAATTTTCTTTTTCCCAGCTGTATTTCCAGGTCACATAGGTTGTAATTTACTTTCTCCCCTTTTAAGTTCTTTAAATATGGAAACACTAAAGAGTAAAGTGAATAGTACATGTACTATTGTGAACCTCCATGTACTTAGCCAAGTACAACAATTATCAAAATTTTGCCATTCTTGGTTCAGTTATCACCTATTTTTTGTTTACTGTAGTATTTAAATGAAAATTCCAAACATCGTATCTTTCCACTCACAAATGCCTTGGTGCTCCTAACAGATAAAGGATGCTTAATAATATAACCATATATTTTAAAACCAGTACAATTCAGAATAATTCTTTATATTCACCTGATAGCTCATCTATGATCAATATTCCCTATTGCTCTCAAAAATGTCTTCATAATTCGTTTTCTAGTAATATGAGAATGTGAGCAAGTCGATATACTGAATATGGATCATATATTCCTTAATTCATAATATCAATAGTTCCCCTCTCCCCTTTAAAATGCTCATTCTTTATTGAAAAAAAATTATCATATAAAATTCACCTCACTGTATTTTGCTGATGGCAACCTCATGGTATTGTTTAAAGAGTTCCGCTATCCATTTATTTCCTATAAACTTGATAGATATAGAAGCTTGAATAAATTCAGGCCAATTTTTTTTGAGGGAGGAGCTAGAATAATTCATAGGTGGAGCTATATATTTATTATTGCATTACACCAGAATAAATATTACTTTTAATAATATGGAAAATGATACATGGGTTCTGGTGTTGTAAACCTGATAACTTCATTTAAAATTCCCCAGAAATCTTTCTTTCAGTGGCTTTAGCAGACATTGATAATCACTGCCTATGTGTACAATTTCATTAGAATTTTTGAAATGGTGATTTTTGATTCCATCATTACTTCTGCTCTATTAGCTATAATTCTTCTATAAAAAAAGGAAGATTCTCTTATCAACTATTTAGTTACAGTCCCCAAGGAAAGGCAAGGTAAGTGCATGATCTTTTGTATTTATTTGCCAAATTTTAGAATAATGAGTATCACAGCAACCTCCAAGAGTGACCAATAAGTAATTTTTAAAAATATTATTATGATTTTTATGTATTTTAACCCATTTATCTCATTATTCTTTTTGATATTGTCCCATTTTTGGCCATTGACAGCTTCTTCCTGTTAGCTCCTGTATACTTTTACAGTTCTGTGATCTGCCTGTTTCACCTAACAATATGGTTTGGAGATGTCTCCACAGTGTCTTTCATAATTTCCTTGCTTTCTGGTTTGTCAAGATGTCCCAGGTTACTCTTATACATTTCTTTCCCCGGGTCTGAATTAGCCTTTTCTCCAAAGAGCTGGTACATTTTAGGGGGAAATGATGGCGCTCTAATCTAGGAATCAGTGCTGCTCACTGGCCTCACTTTATTGGTTTTTTTCTTGACCTTTGTAGTGTATAGAGCTGGGAAACATGTACTCATTTTAAAAAAGAAAAGTAAATCAAGAGATTATAAAATTTAATTCAAATTTAACATTATAGCCGTTTTACTTGTATGATTTTATAATTTTTTCTTATATTGAAAAACTTCTAACAACATTAATATGAATTATTATTTATTCTATCCTTCAATATATATAGATATATATCCATATGTTAATACTGTAATATTCTAATTAACAATATTGTTGAATGTGTATTTTCTTTGTGACATTAGGATGTACTCCAAGGTAATCATGAGTCAAAGGATAAATGCTTATGCAAATGACAGGTAGAAGTGGGTAGAGGGGAAAAAGGTGATGAAGATGGGTTTTGATGAAGAGGGCTACATTTAAATAAGAAAACCTGTGTTACCTTTGGCAGCTCTATGAATAAAATTTGAAAGGAGATGTGAACATTATGCACAAGGTTAGGAAGAGTCCAAGATGTGAAGAACATTCATAGAAGTGTGAGCTTTGACTTTCCCCAGACCATTTCAAGCTACTCCTGTCCTCTTCCCATAGCTTGATTTCCAACTCAAATCCCATACAACTTTTAGCCAGTATGGGAGAAATAAAGATAATCTAAGTTACATAACTGAGGAAAATCTGGAATAATTATTGTAGACTTATACACAAATTGGACAACAGTCAAGAATTTTTTCGTGTTATGTCTAGCTGCGATAGGTTGATTGACTTTTTTTTTTGTCTTCTGTTAAGATGTTGGGCTATCTCAGGTTAATATCTTAATAAGCAAAATGGCTAGACAATGAGATTCAACTGGTGGATAACTTATTTTCCAGTGGTCTTGGCATTACAGGGAAAGTTAAGTGGAGTTCTGTGGTAGTTTGCTACTTAGCACTTAATTTTTCCACTGACACCTGGAATGCTTGATAAGAAGCCTCATTCCTGCTAGGGTTGGGG
>NW_006778796.1:1697540-1715094 GCF_000442215.2 Lipotes vexillifer
GGAGGTGAATACCTATACCAGGTGTTTACTTTTTCTACAAAAGGATAGATAGCAAATAATTTAGACTTTGTAGGGTATACTATCTCTGTTGTTACTACTCAATTCTACTGCTGTAGTGCAAAAGCTTGTAAAGGAATGGAAAAGTGTGGTGGTATTCTGATAAAACTTTATTTACAGAATCCTTTGGCAACAAAACTCACCTCCCAGAAGTAACCTTGCCTCTCAGTAAATGGAGCCTTTGTGTTATCATCAGATCCTGAAGAGATTGGGGTTGGAATAAAGTCAGTTTCAGGAGCTCTAGTTGATGGCTTCTGTCCCAGGAATTGAACAGAGAGAGGAGAGAAGGAGTATGTTCCTTCCTCTCAGATCCCTTTCTAGTACCCTCAGGAAAGCCCCCTCTGTTGGCTCTCACTCTCTGCTGAAACAGTTTCTGGGAAAAGCCAATCTAGACTTCCAAAGAGGACATTTCCAGTTAAACTTAATTGACAGATTCCTTCATCTCATTAGAAGCACAGTTTGTACAAGGAAAGAGAGCACACCCAACCAGACAGCTGGAATAATCAAATATCCTTTGTTTTTTATTCTATTGTCCCCAAACCTGTTTACTTCCTTGTTTAGGAGATATGAACACCTCCATGGAAGGGTTAGCTCATGTGCGTGTGCCTTTGAGGGTCTCTTCCATGGTGTGTTCTGTAGGCACTGTTACCTATAAGGAGTCTGGTGGGTGATGTCACGGCTTGTCTGCTGTGTGTAGAGGGGTAAGGCAGTTGGATAGGGACAAGGTGGGCAGGTGGGAGGAGCTTCTGCTCAACCTATCAGTGCTTCAGGTTCACTCACCCAATGCACTCCATGCCAATCTCTCCCTAGAGTTAGCATGTTCTTTCCTGCCAGAAAGGCTTTCTCCTTGCATGGAAGTAGGATCTTTCCTCTAGGTCATGGTATTAGTTGAGAAACACAATTTATAAGGAGTAAAGTAGTAATAATAATAATAATAATAATAATCATATATCTGCCTAAATTATGGGAACAAAAAACAAACTAGTGTTTGCCAGAAGCTAGGATTGGGGAGAAACGTTGAATTTTGGGGAGTGATGCGATTGTTTTTTATCTTGATTTTGATGTTGACTACACACTGTATACGTCAAAACCCAAAGAATTACACACACACACACACACACACACACACACCAAACTATGTCTTTCGATTGGAAGTAAAGATTGGTTTGTCTGACTGCCTCTTGGAGATCAGTCTCCATGACCAACTTAATTTTCACAATCTACTCTTCCTTGGATCTTCATTTCCATTTTTTCACTAAGTGTTCCTGAGCCCTAGCTTACTCTATTCCTGAAGCTTTACAAGTCTAAGTTATTAAAACAAAGGAACCCCTATATATAAAGTCCTAAACAAGATAGAATTTTATTTCTCTCACCTAACATTCCAAAATTCCAGGATATAAAAGACATCTCTGACATTTTTAACATATGGCTTCCATCTCTAGGTCCAATGATGCTAGTGGCTCCAGATTTCATTATCTCCTAGTTGGTAAAAAGCAGATAAATGGACTGGAGGATCACATGAACATTCATTCTTTTTTGCAGCCTTGATATAGAAATGGCATACATCACACCTGCTCACTTACCATTGGCCAGTACTTAATAAACAGCTGTATCAAATATCAAAGGAGAGTGAGAAAAATAGTTTCCAGCTGGACATCCATGTATCCAGCTAATACTTAGGAGTTTTATTATTAAAGAAAGGGAAAATAGATTTTCTTGGTCAATTGGAAATCTTTATGGCATTACATTAAAAAAGAATGAAGGTTTAATGTTGATGAGAGAAAAGCCCTTTGAGAAATGTGTTGTGTATCCATAAAATGCAGAATTTTTTCAGAGCCATAATAGGTTGATGTCCTATTAATTCCCACATTTTTAGGACATCATAAAAACCCTTTGCAGTCTCTATTAAAACTGAATTCAAGATCTAGCAGTGTGGTAAAATACAACATATTAAAATCCATAGAAATAGCTTCCTAATAGATAACATATAAACCTAGCTTGAAAGAAAAACTTCAGATGACAGAAGTAAAAGGGAACTCAAAAGGAGAAAAAAAAATTGATGTCGCAGTGGCTTAGGGAATTATTAAAGGTAGATAAAGGCCCTTGGGGCTTTATGGCTTGCATTTTATAAACAAAATATATTTGAGTTGTGGGTTTTTTTAGTCCACTCTACCAATCTCTGTCTTTTAATTGGTTTTTGTTTCTTTTTGTTTTTTGTTTTTTTTGCAGTACACGGGCCTCTCACTGTTGTGGCCTCTCCCATTGCGGAGCACAGGCTCTGGATGCGCAGGCTCAGCGGCCATGGCTCACGGGCCCAGCCACTCCGCGGCATGTGGGATCTTCCCGAACCGGGGCATGAACCCGTGTCCCCCGCATTGGCAGGCGGACTCTCAACCACTGCACCACCAGGGAAGCCCCAGGAGTTTTATTTTGTTTAGTAATTTTAGAAGATCATTTAAGAAGGGAGCTTATTTTATGACTATAAGACACTGGAACAGGCTGATAAGAAAATCTTGTGTCACCTTTTGCCACGATTGGGATTTATAAGCACAGTAGCTTTCTTCAGTGGTTTCTCAGGAAGATAGATTACCAGTGCCATGTGGGTGGTTTCCATTAGGATGATGAAATTTTTTCCAAAGACATTCTGTCCCTGTTGAATGAGGATGAGTAGTTTGCCTATTACAGGAATTTTGGGTAGGTCCCGGGGGTGCTGCAACAACAGACTTGACTTTAAAAGGACATATAAAATTCAAATTCTGACAAATATCGCAGAAATTCTTCATGGTATACAGAGATTAGCACATTTGTTTTTAGTTGCAATTATCAAGTAATTGGTGATGCAAGAGACTGGGATTGCCAAAAAAATGTGAAAAGCTGACTCTGATCAGCCATCTGAAGGCAAGTGAAGCAAGACAAGCAGTAAACTTTGTTCAGTTGATATTTGGTCTTTATAAAGTAATTTTATTTATGGCCTTGCCTAAAGTGATCATTCTTAACCTAAGCAGCTCAGAAACCAAATCTAAGCTAGAAAGCACTTTACAAAGTTCTTACGTTTCATAAGTCACAGGTCCTGAAAAAGCAAGGTAACAGATTCTCTGCCCGTATACTCTGGCTTCAATAAGATCTAGCAGTGAATCTTTAGACACTCTCTACTCTACCGATTATATTCCTTTTTGATTATATTTTAAATCTGATTTGTACTTGTGAAAAACACAATCAGTTTTATTAGAAAGTAACATTACTTGGTGGAGGGTGGAATAGTGTTAGCTTTCATTTTTCTGGATGAAATAGGTAAAGGCTTTCTCAAAGATTTTAAGTTGGAATATTGATAGCTATCAATTTTTTATAATTTTAGATATATTTTATCTTTAATGACTTCCTTCTGCTTTGTGTGTGTGTATATGTGCATATTTGGGGTGGAGGGGCAAGCTATTTCTCCACTGAAAAATAATGAAAATACTTCAGAAGTCCTTTAGTGGAAATAATCATCAATAATGGCTGGTTATTAAATTAGAAAATTTAGCTAATATGTGGAATTACATATATATGTATATATATTCCCTTTCCATAGTTCTGATATGCACAAATTTCAGTTACCACAGTTTAGTTAAATACCACCAATTTTCTGATAAAAAGGTTAAAATTTCAGTTACCATGATATATTAACTAGGAGAAATTGCATAAAGTACACACTTTGCTGCTGCATCATCAATCCATCAATCACTAAATACATAACAGATGTGCATTATGACCAGTGACCAATCATATCACTTCTGTCAAAGTCTCCCAGTGATGGATCACAGCATATCTGTTATTCAGTTTATACACAAAGAGCGCACAGGTATACCTGTGTTGCCTCCTTATCTCCCAGTGATAAATGCATGTGACATTTTTTCTTTTTTACATCTTTATTGGAGTATAATTGCCTCACAATGGTGTGTTAGCTTCTGCTCTACAACAAAGTGAATCAGTTACACATACACACACATTCCCACATCTGCCCCCTCTTGCGTCTCCCTCCCTCCCACCCTCCCCATCCCACCCCTCCAGGCAGCCACAAAGCACCAAGTTGACCTCCCAATGCATGTGACATTTTAAAACATGGATCATCAAAAGAGGTAATTGACCAAAAAAGATAAAAGTGCAGTGAAGAAACACTGCCGACAGACAGGGTGAATTATGTAGACCCAAGAGTGACTTCCAGGTAGCCAAGCTAAAAGACAGAAACCAAAGTGGGAACATTTGTGCAGGTACATCTGATTCTGCACACTGTGGGAAGTGCTTGCAGAAGTTGTTCAGTCTACTCACCAAAGAAAGAAAGAAAGAAACAAATGATCAGGAAATCATTAGCCACAAAAATCCCTAGAAAGATGGGGAACATACTGAGAGCTGCTACAATATATATCTGAAATATCCAGTTATCAGCAAAACCTTATGAAGCATGCAAAGAAAATGAAGAAAGAAAGAAAGAAAAAGAAAGAAAGAAAGAAAGAAAGAAAGAAGTAAGGAAAGAAAGAAAAGAAAGGAAAGGAGAGGAAAGAGGAAGGAAGGAAGGAAGGAAGGAAGGAAGGAAGGGAGGAAGGAAGGGAGGAAGGGAGGGAGGGAGGGAGGAAGGGAGGAAGGAAGGAAGGAACAGACAAACAGGTTGGGACAACAACAACAAAATCAGACAATAGAAACTGCTTTTGAAAGGGCCCAGATGGTGAGCTCAGCAGACAAAACCTCCAAAGCTACTACTATAATTATGTGCAAAGAGGTAAGAAAACCATGCTTGAAGAATTAAAGGAAGATATGACAATATCTCACCAAATACAAAATATCAATAAAGAAATAAAAATCTATTAAGAAGGACCAAATAGAAATTTATCTGGGGAATGCAAGCTTGATTTCACATGTGAAAATTGATTAATATCATATGATCATCTCAATAGACTTGATATTTAACAAAATTTACCATCTTTTTATGATAAAAAACACCAGGCAAACTAGGAATAGCAGGGGACTTCCTCAACCTGATAAAGGGCATCTATGAAATCCCCACAGTAAACATCAGATTTAAAGGTGAAAGGCCAAATACTTTTCTAGTAATCAGGAACAAGGCAAAGACATTTACTCTGAACACTTCTATTTAACACTGTACTGGAGGTTCCAGCCAGAGCAATTAGGCAAGAAAAAGAAACAAAAGGCATTCAGATTGGAATGGAAGAAACAAAATTGTCTTCATATGCAGATGACATGATCTTACATATAGAAAGGAATCCACAAAACAGATACAACTTTTATTAGAATTAATAAGAGACTTCAGTAGGGCTTCAGAATACAAGATTAATACATATAAAAAATAAACTAGCAATTAGAAAATTAAGTAAACAATCTCATTTACAATACCAGCAAAAGGAATAGAATACTTCAACAAAAGAAGTGCATGACTTGTACTCTGAAAACTACAAAATAATGTTACAAAATTAAAGATCTAAATAAATGGCAAGAAATTTCACATTCATGGACTGGAAAAATCAATATTGTTAAAATGACAGTAGTCCCAAAATTCAATCTATAGGTTCAACACAATCTCTATCAGTATCCCTGCTGGCATTTTGCAAAAACTGATAAACTAATTCTAAAATTCATATGAAAGTGCAAGGAGCCCAGAAGAGCTAAAAAAATCTTGACAAAGAAAAATAAATTTGGAAGAGTCTTACTTCATGATTGCAAAGTTATTACAAAATTACAGTAAACTAAATACTGTAACACTGCTATACAAATATGACAGTATATAACATATAAATCAATGGAAGAAAATTTAGAGTTTTGGAAATAAACCCTTACATTTACGGGCAAATGATTTTTAATAAGGGTGCCAAGACTATTCAATGGAGGAAGAACAGCCTTTTCAGCAAATGGTGTTGGGACAACTGATATCCACACAGAAAGTAATGAAGTTTGACTTCACAGCATGTGAAAAATTAACTCTAAAAGGATCAGAGACATAAATGTAAGAGCTAAAGATATAAAGCTCTAAGGAAATAACATAGGAGTCATCTTTGTGACTTTCGGGCTAGGCAGTAGTTTCTTAGATGTGACACCAAAAGGACAAACAACAAAAGAAAAATAGGTAATTAGGAAATGATCAAAATTGAAAACTTATGTGCTACAAATGATATTAATAAACTAAAAAGACAAATCACAGATTAGGAGAAAATGTTTGCAAATCATACATCTTGTGGGATTTGTATCCACAATATAAAAAAGAATTTTTTCAACTTAACAATAAAATGAAAAATAGCTCAATTTAAAAATGGGCAAAGGATCTGTATAGACATTTCTCCAAAGAAGATCCACAAATGGCTAATAAGCACAATAATATTAACATTTGGGAAATGTAAATAAGAACCACAGTAAAATAAAACTTCACACCCATTAGGATGCCTATGATAAAAAAGTGAGACAATAAAAAGACTTGGCAAGGATGTTAAGAAATCAGAACCTACATACATTGCTGCTTGGAATTTACTATGTTGTAGCTACTTTACAGAACAATTTGGGTGTTCCCTTAAAAGGTTAAAAATAAAGTTATTATATGACTCAGCAATTCCACTCTTAGGTATATACACAAGAGAACTAAATGCATATGTCCACACAAAATCTTGTACGTGAATTATTATAGCAGCATTATTCATAATAAAGAAAAATGGAAATAGCTCAAACGTCTATCAACTGATGAATGGATAAACAAAATGGATAAACCAAAGAATATTATTCAGCAATAAAAAAGAAATTAAGTAATGATAAATCCTACAACATGGATGAACCTCTGAAATATTATTCTAAGGTAAAGAAACTAGCTCAAGAAACTGTATATGATTCCATTTATATAAGATGTCTGTAATTTAAAGGCTATAGAGACATAAAGTATATTAGTTGTTTTCAGTGGCTGGGGGCAAGGAGTGGTATGGTGGATTCTGGGAAAAAAGGAAAGTGAAGGATAATGGTTATGTATTTCTCTTAGGGGAGATGAATATATTTTAAAATTAGTGGTAATGGTTGCATAACCCTGTAAATATAATGAAAAAGAACACACTGTATGCTTTAAATCAGTGAATTGTACGGCATTAGAATTATATCTCAATGAAATTTAAAAATTTAGATTCTGGCACTGATTTCATCATTGGTCCAAGAATTATTCAGAAGAGGTTTTTTTGTTTGTTTTAGTTTTTAATTTGATGTGATACTCCTGTTATTTATTTCTAGGATTATATTGCTTTCTGGGAAAATAATATGTTCACTATTTTCACTGATTTTATTTAGGCTTAATTTATTTAGGTTGATTTTTGTATCATGGACGTTTGATTATAAAGTACATTCTTTTGGTATAATATATATTTGGATGTATATTTATTAGTTTGGCGAATCTCAGGATCAGCATCAAAATACTCAAGTCACACTCTCATTAATTCTAATGACGTAGGTCTTGTTGGACTTGGCCTGTTTTTTAAATGAAATCCTTCTGTAATTCAGGTGCAATGTAGATTTAGAGAATTACTCTATTAGGTCAACTTTATTAACAGCATTATTTGCAATAAACCTTTTTCTTCTTCTTGGTCTACTAATCACTGAGAAAAAAAGTTATGTTAAACTTTTCTCCTCCTCTTTTGTTTGGTTGGAGGTTTTCCATTTAGGATTTTTTAATGAAATTCCTAATCTGCTTGGGACAGTCTCTTTCAGATTGGGGCTCACCTTGTTCTGTGCGAGATGCTTTTGATGATTAGATTTATTTCTCCATATTCAGGTGAGAAGGTGAGTTAAGGTGATTCCTAATAGCTCGGTAATTTTTGTTTGGTGTTTCAATTTATATTTGTGCCTGCACAGTTATCTATGGTATGTACTCCTTTTAAAATATACTTGCCTCTGCATCTCAGTCATCTTTTTTTTGGATACCAGAAAAACAATGTTATTTGGCCACAGAACTTACTTTTTCCCTGTGAGTGCTGACCCATGCCAATTTTCAGCAAGGAAGCAGATTGGATCCATGTCTTCCACACAACTTACTCATATCCTCCAACCTATGCTTTTATTTGATACTATTGAAGTATAAATAATTTTCTCCCATTTCATTCTGAAAAATCTTCACTGGGCCCAGGAGCTTCAAAGGTGTTTATTTCTGTTATCAACTTTCAATTTGGTTGAAATAAATTTTTTTAAATTATACTTTTTCTGGCTCCTTTTATTTGGAGTCATAGTTTGAGATTTAAAACTTTCCTAACTTAAGCACAGATAGAATTGAATTCATTATTTTGACATTTTCCTTTCATTTCACAGGCATTAAAAAGTAGGGAAGACTATCAAATGCGTTTTTGTAGTTATCTCTACCATTAAGGATTGATGTCTTTTTGTTTCCTTTTGTTTAGATGTTTATTTGGCTGGAATTCAAAAGGAAGAGGTTTGGATAAAAATTAGATAAACAACTGTAGTTCTGAAGAAAACATTTTCTCTTTGTTCATATAATTAACATATATGTTTGGGGCATTGCGAAACAACGTTAGTAACCATGACTCCCAACAGGACCTTGTGGTATAGTGAGGAAGGAGGAGGGACAAAGGAATGTTAGAAGCTCCATCTGACAACTGAATAGAGTGAGGATTTTAGGAGACATGATGGAGAGAAACTGGCTAGAAGCAGTTAATTACAACTATTATTACAATAATCTAGGGATGATCTGAGAGAAAGGGGCAGAGGCCAGAGATACTGAGGGGGAAGAATTGTCAGCACCTGGTGACCATTTGTATTTGGGCAATTCAGGGAGGAAATAAGAGGGCGGATTAAGAAATAATTCTGAATGCTCTGCTTGGGCAACTGGATGGACAATAGAAAAGACTGTAACCTCAGAGGACATTTGGGACATCAAGAAGAGTTTTAAATTAACCTGACTGAATGTTTTGTTGCAAGTCAGAAATCTGTACCATATATTATGGATAAGTACAACTTTTAATTGAATTAAATTCCTTTTCCTGGCCCCTGAGGCAAAAGGAAACAACAAAGCCTGCCTTCTAGCTTCAGCAATTTTCTGTGCCCAGAGCTGAAAACCAAGGGACAAAGCATTGTCCATAATTGAAGTGAGGAGATCCTGGCCTCAGTGACCCTAATATTGCAGCACTAAAGGGAATGATTTAAAAGTTCTTTTTGGAAATGTTGATTTGCAATGTAGAGTAATAAAGATGGACTAAATTGTGCCCACATGTTCTATACAAGTCATCCGCAACCCCAGAATTCTCCTTAATTGTGTATACTTGGAAGACAGTGCTATTTTTACCCTTTGATGCGTTTTTTTCCCCCAGCTTCATTGTGATTCACTGTGCTCTTTTCTTGGAGCAAATATAATTTGAGACTGAAATAGCCCCACTGGGAATGCTCACATTAAGCATGAGCTATTTTTTGATACAGTTTATCCGTTATAACTTAAGTAGAGTAACAGTTTCATCATCTTTATAGGCTTAAGGAGGCAGAGGACTTATCTGGAAGGACAAATCATACAAGTAGACTAAAGTCTTGTGATGTAATAAGGCTGGATGGAACCTCCAGAAGGAGGACTGAACATGCCGTATAGATTCTAAGATGCCCTTTCTCCTCTCCCCACTCACCTAAATTGTACTGTAAAGGCTCCAACTTAAACACAGTTTACTGCAAAACGCACCTTGTTCGTCCGTCTCAGAGTGATGTGTCTCTACCCTCAACTCAAAGAACATTTATTACTTGCCGCTCTCACTTGGTCCTTGGCAAAGGCTGCCTTGTGTTGGTGGTTAATGGGTTATGTGTGTTAATGGGCTACGTATGTTCCTTAGGTTTCCTTCATGTCGTTTCATTCATCAGTAGGACTTCAGGATCTCAGCTGCCTATTAAGGTACCTAAACCACAGCAGGTGCTTAATAAAGCTTTTTTTGTAGATGCTTACCACAAAAATGTAGATAACATTTAGTTTCACTACAAATGCTTTCCATTTGCTTTACTGCTAATGATGACTGGGCTCTGAAAAAACATCTTGTGGAATTCAGAACTATTGAAATATACAATTTATAGCGATTTTACATGTCTGTGCCTTCCATCAGACAGCTGATTCTCATTCATCTGATTTCCTCTTACTAAGAAGTCATGCATAATTTGAATGGTCCTTGCTCTCCTGCAACTTAGAATATGTGCGGGACAGATGACAACAACGACAATAACAACACAACAGTTTTGGCAGTTGTTGTAAACAAACAACACTATGCCAGTTATAACTTGCAAGAGTGAGAAAGTAAAGTTAGAAAGAAGTGAGAGAGTATTACAGGGAAGATGAAATGCACGTGTTAGTGAGGCCTCTCCGCAGAAGTGGTGTTTAATTTAAAACCTGTTGAATGAGGAGAGAACCCACGAAAACAGTAAGGGGAATCATACATAAGGTATTAAAGACAAGTTGACATCACGGCAAGGGGCATAGGTGGTGTTAGAAAACCATACTTTCATTAGCATTACAGGTCAATGCACTTAAATATTTTAAAAGACATAATAGTGGAAGTAAATTATTTACAAACAGTGGCTAGCAAAAGCAGTTAGAGGCACTGGTTTGTTTGTTGTGGTTTTTTAGGGGGAGGGAATCAGTGTTGATTTTTGAAAAGACTATTTTTGAGCAGCTTTAGGCTCACAGCAAAATGAAAGGAAGGTACAGAAATTTCCTACACACTCTGCATCCACATGCACAGCCTCCCCTATTACCGGCATCCCCTCCCAGAAAGGTACATTTGCCATAACTGACGAACCTACATTGATAATCATTATCAGCCAAAGTCAACAGTTTACCTTAAGGTTCACTTTTGGTGTTGTACATTCTATGGGCTTGGATAAATGTATAAAGACACGTATCTACCATTATAACATCATACAGAGTATTTTTGTCAACGGCAAGGCCCATTAACCATTCCTGGGAAACAGAAATAGAACCTGAGTAATAAAATAAAGTCTAACCTGTTTTTTTTCTTTTTCTCTGTGCTGAGTCCGGTTTCACTCGCTCACAGGGAACTGCAGGCAGTGGCCTCGCACCCGGCCCAGAGTTCCGGGTGTAAATTGGCTGCACGGACACCTCACCTCCGTGGGCTATGCGCAGAAGCACTACTCACTACACCCCAATCCAAGATGGCAGCGGTGGGCCGTGTGCAGAGACTGCACCCGGCACTGCCAATTGGAGCCGCGAGCAGCCCAGCTGCCCTGGCCTCGCGAGAACTCTGCCGCCTCCTCGTTGCGGAGAATATAGTATAGTAAAGCGGTCCCGAAGCCCTGGCCGCGGCCTTTCTGGCGGACCGTGTGTTCTAGAGCAGGAGGTCGCACCTCTCCGTTCTTTGATCAAAGAACAAGGCTTTCCTTTGCTTCTGAACCCGACTTGGTCTTCTCCTATTGACGTGAACAACACCCGGCAGGAGAACCTTTGTCGGGGCCCGACTCGAAAGGGTAGGTAATGTTTTCACACCCTAAAACTCCTCTGTGCTCTACCTAGTCACCCCACTCTCCCCAGTAACCCCTGGCAACCACTAATCTTTTTAGTTTCCATATTTCTGCCTTTTTCAGAATGTCATATGATTGCAATCATGCAGTACGTAGTATTTTCAGATTGGTTTCTTTCACTTGGTAATATGCATTTAAGGTTCCTCCATGCCTTTTGGTGGTTTGATAGTTCCTTACTTTGCAGCTGAGTTTAATTATTCTATTGTCTGGATGTATCATAGTTTATCCATTCACCTAAAGAACGTCTTGGTTGCCTTCAGGTTTTGACAATTATGAACAAAGCTGCTATAAATATCCGTGCCTAGGTTTTTGTGTGGACATAAGTTTTTAACTTCTTTGAGTAAATACCGAGTTACACAAAAGGTAGATCACATGTTAAGAGGATGTTTGGTTTTTTAAGAAAAGGGTCTTAGTATTGGTTTTCTAGGAAATAAGATTCTACATGGGGAGAGCTGGTTGATGTGTTTGCTGTTTTTGTTACTCAGCCTTTAATAATATTTAATTATATTTTCCTCTTCTGGCCTCCCAACTCCACTCTGAGTGAAGTTTCCCTTCACCAATTTTCAGAAAGATTACGGGGTGTCCTGTAATAAAGTTACTTTGTCTACTGGGGCCCACATAATGGAGGCTACCCCAGTGGCTCAGCTCACATCACAAATCTAAACCTAAGTCATCACATACTTACAGGAAATACCTATTAAGGAACCTTAACAGACACATGTCACAATATCCAACTAGGTTTAGCCAGCTTACCTTACTCTTGAAAATTGGACCTGCTAGCCTTATAAGGAAGCCCCTGACCTCCTAGCCAATCATGCCCTCTTTATGAATTGCCTCTTCTACTCTCTAAAAAACTATTACCCCACATCCCTCAGGAAGAGTGTTTCACTGCTTGTGAGGCATTGTACTTCCCCAATACATGCACTGTTCTTTCTTGAATAAAGTATCAAATTTGATACTAAATTGTTTTAGTTTTGTCATTTGACACCTGTTTAGCACCCCCTTCCTGGTTATCTCTGCCTTTCATTGTCTTTGCTTTATAATGCTGTTCATTATAGCAAACTGATAATAGAGAAAATGATTCTTGTCCGTTGGAATATAAATTGTTTCTGGAGGAGATACAACTGATTATTTCCCTGTGGTTTCACATCTTTGTAAATTCATTTCCTTATTGCCTCCAATCAGAATTCTTTGAATTCTCATTTTAACTGGTCATTATATTTTACATGTCCACTGATTATTTAATGAATTAAATACAGTCTTTGGATGTGTGTTTTTATATTTGTGTGAGATGAGTCATGATTTAAACTTATTTAAATATTTTTAATGGCTTTTTCTCCCAATTTGTTAATATTCTTACAATGCACATGTTTTCCTTCATAATAGTAACTTACTCCTTTTCTAAAGCTTATTTTAATTTTGTTTTGGGGTTTTGAAGTCATTGTAGTTTCAAAACCATGTTAAGCATGGGTCTTAAGCTTTTTAGCAAGTTATGAAATACCCATTTAAATCACAGGGTAGCTAAGCTAAATGGTAGCAGCTGGACTAATAATAAAATTGATACAAGACAGATTAACAGGAGAAAAAGAAGCAAATTTTAATTGCTGTGCACAGAGGTCTTATAGAAATGGGACCCAAGAGGTGGTGAAAGCAGGCAAATTTTATACTTTCTTAGACCAAGAAACAATACATTTGAGAGGAATTGACAGGGCAAAGAAACTTAGGCTTTGGATCCTTAATTAGTAAGGAATTTAAGTTTGGGTTTGGGGAGTGAATTAGTAAGGAAGTAGCAAGCTTTGTTTGCATGGGCTTCCCCACCCTGAATTCCCTATTTTTGGTGATAAGGATGTCTTTCTACCTCCTGGTACATGGAGGGTACCTTTCACATGAGAGATCTATTTCCTGCTACTAGAGAGACAGAGAGGAGGGTCAAAGTGTTGAGTGTGGGCTAGACTTAGTGATTTGCTTCCAGAGTATATGAAGTAAAAAGAGGGGAAAAAAAATAGTAACTTTACAGTGGAGAAACCTGACAAACACGACCTTAACCAGGTGATCAAGGTCCACATCACCAGTGATAAGTCATGTCAATAGCATGTACCTTCTAATATAATAGATAAAGTCCTGTTACAAAGCTAACTTTTGAGAGAGTCCATGTGTACTTGAAAAGAGCAGGAAGGTTCTTTAGCGGGAGGTATATGTTTCCCTATATGTAAATTTGATCAAGTTTATTAAATGTGTTATTCAAATATTATGTGGCTTGTTTTTCAGCTAGATAAATTGTAATAAGTAATATTAAACTTTATAAATATAATTATTTGTTCATATATATTTCCCCATAGCACTGTTGTTTTTAAATATTTAGGTGCTGTTATGGAGATATACGTATAATCATAATGAATTAATTCATTAAACATATACATGATTCTTCTATATTCCAAAAGCTCTTCTTATACTTTACGATTAATTCATTTAATCCTTATAACAACCCCATGAGTTAAAGACTAGTTTTAGCCTTAATAACCTCACTTTTCTTGCATGCACCAATTTTTTCATAACCCAAGAACCTAGCACAGGGCTTTTATATTATTGAATTTTTACATTTCTAAGCTATTATTTAAAAAAGACAAGTAAACAACTGAGATTATGAAAAAAAACATGAAAATTAAAATATTATTATAGAAATGGGTACCAGATACGGTCTTCAGTTTAGCACCACAGGGCAACAACGTGATAGTTCTCTTAATACCTTCAGCTCAGTCTAGGTATTGGCAGAGAGATGGTGCAATTCCATTAAAACTAGAATTAAAAAAAATAAAACAATTTCTAATGTATTTAAGAATTCGCATGTAGATTTCTAATATTTTAGCACATCACACATCAGCATCTACTTATTCATGCTTCTCTAAGCCCAAGGGATCACCATTTAATAGTTCAGTAAACAGTCATACCAGGCCAAAATGTCATTTCTTTGTTTTATCTCAGAGCAGCCATTTTGTAAAGTACCTTATTTCAGAGACTTTGGCTAAGATTATCAGCACAAACAAAAATTTCTAAATGTTATTGAGATCATTGTCTTCCAGAAATTATTGCTTTTGAAAATATTATTCAATCAAAGCAAAGTTTAATTTTCCTGACACTTTAAAAATAAACAAATACAATTGCCAAATGCTTTTATTATAATTCCCTGAGGTAAATTAAATGAGTTCCAGGAAGTCATATTTAATGATATAATTGCTTGCTCTATATGCAAAGACATACCCATTGAAAATCACTTCTTAGCAAACAAGACAATTTTCTTTGAAAATGCAAACTATAGCATGTAAGTGAGGTTTTGGAAAGATTTTCTAATTTCTAATGCATGAAAAACGTTGCGTTGTCATTATTATTGCTTTTAATTACTTCATAGTAATTAACATTAGTTTACAGATACTGCACACATAGGAGACTAAACAGAGATCTGGAGGGAAAAAAATGGCTTAAAATCCAGCTCAGTTGTGACCTAGTCTTGTATCCATTGGCAAGTGACTTTATAAACTCCTCTAAGGTGACATAATGTGTTGCTACAAAATCATGACTTTATACAAATTAACACAATAAAAGCCACAGGGCTCAGAGGAAAATTGGGACTGGGGCACAACGCTCAAAACTTTAGTCAATGACACATTAGAATAAAAAGATAGGAGCCTAATTCAAACAACTGCACAGTTTTACACATATTAAATGGTTAAGAAATACATATGTGGTACAGCAGATATGGCATTTTTCCTTGGGGGAGAAAAACAAATTGTTGTGTGGAAGTGAACATCAAAAGGGCTGCAGCTTTTGTTACTGAAGTGATGGAAGAAGGGTTATTTGAAATCGGAGGGAAAGTTGTAATCCCAGATGTGGATGGGTGTGATTCATAACACACAACGCAGGCAACGAGCTGTTGTAGCTGGTAGATGTTTGAAGGGTGTACATTTTGTGTAGTCTTGCATGGATCAGTTCAGCTAGGTGCAGTTTTCTGCATACCCCCGGTGTTTCCCATGGATGAAATCACACATAAGCAAAAGCAAATCTACTTTGTCCTCAGATTGTTTCTTAATATATCAATCACGTTGGAACACATTTGGGTTTTCGACTCCGGTATTATAACAGAACTGACTGTAAATGTTAGTTGACTGCAGTGTTATTGAATTTTAGTTCAGGCTGGACTCCTAGATTCCCCTAGAAATATTCGCTGGCATTAACTGTGGCAGTTAAATCTTGTTTTAGGTCCATGTTTTCATCTCCTGAATTTATAATTCAGAATATTTCTGCCATCGATGTGTGTATATACTCAGTACTCTGCTGTTTTCTTTCTGTTTCTACCCACTGTAGCTTGTTATAGCCTCAGAGCAGTGAAGAAAAAATATATGACTACACAGCAGGGGTGTAGATCAGGCAGTCCCCTTAAGTATACTTGGCACGGCTCTATCTTGAAGGAATTCACCCAACCTGTATAATGACACTGCCTCTGCTGGGCAAGAGTTTTTCCTAATACAGCATCAGGGGACTGTGTAGGCCTGAATGTTGGTGTAAATCTTCTCCCAGCTCCTTGCCAGGTTTACAACCCAGGAATGTCTTTCTTTTAAAGGACTTGGGAGCCATCCCCTTGAAATGTGATTCTCAAGAAAGGCAGGGTCCTTTTCTCCCAGTCTCTGTGAGAGGGTAGGAGCCTAACTTCCATACGGAACAATAAGCAAACACAGATGGCCTCATCACATTGATCAGCCTCCCTACTAACCAGCCTCTGGTAATTTTTCACCAGCTCTCCCTAGTGCTTTTTGTTTCAGGGGGTTGAGTTCAATGTCTTTTTCCTATTGCAGTAGTCTTGAATAAAGTTTCCCTTGTGTGCTTACTTTTCTGTTGCAATTTTTCTTTGACATATCCCACTTCCATTATGTGTGAATGAATGAAGGTGCTGATATAGAAAATCACCAGCCTCTTTACTGCCTGGTCACAGAGATTTATTAGAGCAAAAATATTGTGTGTGGTGTGTGTGTGTGTAGCAAAGTAGATGATTTTGGGTCTGGATGGAAAGTTATTGTTTGAATTTGTCCCAGAGTCATCCTGTCTGATATATACCAGCTTACTGTTACTGGGAGTGGAGCCAGGCTTGGGCTTGAGTGGATTTTTTTTTTTCTTTTTTTTTGCGGTACGCGGGCCTCTCCTGTTGCGGAGCACAGGCTCCGGATGCACAGGCTCAGCGGCCATGGCTTACGGGCCTAGCCACTCCGCGGCATGTGGGATCTTCCCGGACCGGGGCACGAACCCGTGTCCCCTGCATTGGCAGGCAGACTCTCAACCACTGCACCTCCAGGGAGGCCCTTGAGTGGATATTTTTTATGCACTACAAAATGACTCAGGTAAATTGTTGCCAGATCATGTTTGCATGTCTTTGAGGGTAGTGGCCTATTTTATTGATTATTAGATTTCACTCAAACTTCACACTAGATCTTCACTAAGCTTTTTAAGTCAATGAATCATGGGAAAATCCCACCTACTGCGTCTCATTGGTCAAACTGGAGATTCAAACATTGGACAAAGTATTGATGGATCATATCTCAGGATCAAACTCATTGACTATTGTATGCGTCTTCCAATCAAACCAATTGACATTTCCAAACTTCTTTTCTATATCCTTCAACCAAAACACAATCACTCTACCTGCTTATAGAAATCTCAGCTGATCCTGGCCCGCATAATTTCTAGTAAATTTAGGGAGTTTATGCTACTTCCCACTCACTTAGTTTACATACTTGTGATAAAAATGCTTCAACATTGGGTAGATTAGATGACGATTGATTAATGAGGTTTAATAATTATTTATATTAGGACTGCTCCATGTCTGTGGAAGGTTGTCTTCAAGATAAGCACCATCAATTCCTTCCCTCCTGGGAGGCATAGAGCCCTGGAAGAGGTGACGCCTATTCCTCTCTTTCCC
>NW_006778796.1:1715123-1826439 GCF_000442215.2 Lipotes vexillifer
CTATTCCTCTCTTCCCCTTGAATCTGTACTAGACTGAGTGGCTTGTTTGGCCAATAGGATATGGGAAGGTGACATGCAACTTTTAAGGTTAGGTCATAAAAAACCTTGCAACTTACCCTTAGGCCTCTTGGACTGTTTGCTCCTGGAATGCTTACTCTGGGAATAGTAGTAGTCAATGCTGTGTAACAAATCTGTCCATGCTGTAAGATCTTCAGTTTACATGAAAAGGCCAGGTTCTTTGAGGTACCATGTGGAGAGAGAAATATGAAGTCTCACCTCTTCTATAAAGCTTCCCTCGAACAGCCCATCTCCTGCTGCTCTCTATGTTTTCTAAATTAAAAAAAAAAAGAAACAAGAAACAACACAACAACTTTACCATCTGTTCCATCTTTTTGGCAATCACAAATTAGACTTCTCATGTTATTTTTTTTTCCTGTCTGTACCATGTGTAATTTGAATTTCCTCTTGTAAAATCTCCTAAAGTTGGTTGTAAGGTCACTCTGTGAAATGGTCAGGTATGTAATTACATCAGTCCAAACCTTGTCTTAGAACAGTGCCATGACCATATTATTTTGAATGGATTAAAAAGAGGAAGGATATCTGTAGGAGAAAAATAAAAAATCAAGGAGGTAATTCAACTTTTCACAGGTTAAAATAATCTTGCCTTTCTTATAGTTTGGAAACTTGCAGTCTTAATATTAGGAAATATTAGGTGTGCTTAGTTTGGAGTGGTTTAGTCTCAGTCATTGCAATTTAAAACAACTTTATTGTATTTATGATTGAAATATGACATGGGTATTTTAATAGAAAATCAGTCTTGGAAAATCAGCTGAAAAGTGATTACTCTTTAACTGGAATTGTTTACAGTCACAGTCCATGTTTTAAAACTATTTCAGGATTCAAACAAATGAGAACAACTTGGAATCAAGAAACTCATTTAGCCATGAAAAAAATAGTTGTTTCCCAATGCTAAACAGAAAAGGAAACATTCATTGGTACTGAAGTAGCTTAGGAAATCACTTTTCTTTAGTAAAAACACAACATAGGAGAAAGATAAACCCTTCTAGTAGGAAAATAATGGATTTATTAACATCCATATCAAGAGCAAATGTTGCTCTATCAACAAAGCAAGCTTGCAGCTTAGATTCATTCACTGAAAAGCTGTTGCCATCTGAGAGCCTTCAGAAAGCCAAATGCTTGCCAATGACCATGGGATTTGTCCAATCCATCTGCATCTAATTATTTGTCCAAACTAGGTTTTACATTTTCTAAGTAATGCCTCACTTAGAATTTCTCTAGAGGCATTACTCCATTATCTAGTTGATCACACTGTCAGGAAGCTGTTAAAATTTTTGGTAGAAGTCTTCCATTTGCAATTTTTTAAGTATAAAATTTTACTTAGCCAAATAATTCATTTCCCCCTTGACTTTTCAGTCTTTCACAGTGTGAATATGTTCCATCTTCTTTACAGCTGAATACATCTATAAAACTAAGTTTCTTTCCTTTCCCCTCCATTTCACACATTAAATTCCCGTAAGTTTTCATTTTATTTTACTATCATCCTAAAGTAGTGACCCAGCTTATCTTGCAACAAGAGAGCAGATTTCTTTCCTGTAAAATTTTTCATGATCACGATTCTTAGATAGTTGCTTTGCTTTCTCCCCATAGGTTTGCTGAGGTTGGTTATTCATTTTAATGTAAAATACACTCATATGCAGAAATAAAATTAGTGTATAGCAAAATTAATATATATTTAAGCAAAGAAAAGCAAAGAAAAAATATATTTAAGCAAAGAAATTATAAAAACCTAAAAAATGGGAGCCTTATTGAAGCACTTAGTTACTAGTTTTAAATAGATTTATTTATAAATATCTATTGGAATAAATAAAAATCAACCCACTTTACTTCCAATGAAAGATATTAAACTAAGATATATTGGTAGAAAAAAGTGTCATCTAGAATCAAAACAGTAGATATGTTTTCTTTTTATTTGATGATGTTATCTATTATATTTTTGGTGGCTAAATTACCGTCATTTAAATTTTTTTCCATAATCTCTCATCTCTTTCACTGAAATGTATATGAGCTAATATTAAGGTTAAGCACTGTCTGAATCTTGGATGATCTTAGAGCGTAAATCAACTCTCCTATGGCAGGAAGGACTCCCTGCACAAGCTTTAGGAAAGTCAATGTCCACTTTTATAAATAATATTGATAATGTAGCCATAAGTCTATCTTTGTATAGTGCTTTAAAGTTCTAGAAAAGAGACTTCAACATTATTAGGTTCTTTGAATGTTACAGTGATCAACTGGGTTAATATTACAATTTTCATTAGTAAATATGAAAACTGAGTCATGGAGAGGCTCAGTGGCTTTGGTCAAAATCCTATATCCAGTAGCAGGCAGAACTGGAATTTAACTGAGGGATCCTCAGTGTTAGCCTAGAGCTTTCTCAATTGTGTCATCTCAATATATTAAATCAAATTATCAAACATAAATAAATATAACATTGTATATACTGCTTGGTGGACTGAAATACAGAGTGAACATGTACACACTCACATTTCTTATTTTGGGGATTTTGAGTTTTCTATATCAGATATAAAACTTCAGATTAAGGGTTTTTTTGGTGGTTGTGAAAATAAACTTTATCAAGGTAAAATTTACATAAAACAAAATGCATCTCGATTTAGTGTATATTTTGAAGAGTTTTGAGAAATGTATACAGCCAGGTAACTCCCACCACCATCAACACATAGAACATTTTTTCATCACTCAAAGAAGTTCCCTGCGATCCTTCAATGGTAGGTAAGTTACTTGCAGATCAGTTTCATCCTTTGTGGCTTTTTTAAAGCTTTGCAAGGACAGGTTTGGAATGGATTTCATTGAAATGATAGTTTGCCCCAATTACTTACATACTGTCCCCTCTGATAACAATTCAGAATATGCTAAAGGATCATCAAAAGCTCTTCATTCTGGCTGGCTTGTGTTCACAGTATTTTCTTAGACTTGGCATTATGTGAGGTCTGGGAATTTTGACCTTGCAGATACTTTTATTTATCAAGACTCGTGGAATTGAGCTCTATACTTGCATATCTGAGTACTTACCAAAGAGGTAATGGATCCTTTATTCAGATTTCTGAAGTTCTTTTTCTGCATAGCTCCTTCTTTTCCAGAACTCTGCCCCATACAACTCCAGCTGTCTCAGCCTTTTCTATTCCCTATTTAGATTCCTCAACTCTGTGAGGTTGCTGGCTTTCTTTTGGGTTTATGCCTGTTTGTGTTCTTGAAATTGTGCCCAGGCACAAGCCAGACCAATTATAAGACCTGTTTTCCTTCTCTCAGGGATCTCTCTCTTAAGATACCTTCTGTTAATGTTTGGTTTTGTTTTTTGTTTTCTGTATGTTTACAGCAGGAAGGTAAATCCAGTCCTTCTTACTTCATGGCTAGAAGCTAAAATTGTGATTTTTTCAATTGAAGTATAATTGATTTACAATATTAATTTTAGGCATACAGCATAGTGATTCAGTATTTTTACAGATTATTACTCCATTAAAAGTTATTATAAGATAATGGCTATAATTCCTTGCATAGGTTATTTTTATACCCCAGTCTAGATCCATGTTAAGAGATATGATTATGGATTTTTTAACCTCTGAAAGAGAAACAGAAATGTGCTGCAGAATTCATGATTCTGTTAAATACTTACTTTTCTGGACAATCAGATCTGTACCAATAATTTCACTTAATTGTCAATCCCTCTGATAGAAAATAAAAGTTATAAGTATCAGGATGGGAAAGACTAGGAAATGATTCAAATAACCTAGCTGTGTGTAATTCAAAGATGGCCTTGTGATACAAGAAAAAAATTGAAAATCTTTAGTGTAATGCTGTTACTGAATCAGTTGACCAGACCTGTGCCGGGGTCCTAGCCTAGGCCAAGACCCTTTGTCTCAGCCAGAGACATTCTTTCTCTGATCAGGTTCATGCAGTAATAAAAAAACTGATACTGAGACTGGGACAGCACAAGTTTTATTCAATGGCCAAAGAATGAAGAGTGGGAAACTATTTTGCAGATCAACTTTTCTGCTCAATTTGGGTGGAGATATCAAATATCTAGGGGGGTCGAGGTAAAAGGGAGGGAATTGGAAAGAGTGGGAGGACTATTCATGCCTTATCTGAGAAAAGGGTTATGGTTTGAACCAGGAACATTCATGACTTGACTGAGAACAGGGGTGTGGTTTGGACCTGAAACTGATGCAACTCACCTTTTCAGTCCTTGTATGGGCCTTTCTGGTTGTTGTCATGGCAAAAGTCAGCTAGTATGGTGATGCTCGGTGTGTCATTTAGCATGCTAATGCATTACAATGAGTGTATAATGAGTTTCAAGGTCTACTGGAAGTCAGATCTTCCGCCATCTTGGGTCTACTTGGTTCTAACTACTTCTTGTTAGAACCATCTTGGGTCTGCTTGGTTCTAACTAGTTCTTGGGTCTACTTGGTTCCACCATCTTGGGTCTACTTGGTTCTAACTAGTTCTTGTTTCTTTCTCTTTTCAGCTTGCTCCTGAAACTTAGTTAAGCGTAATTGGTTTCTATTTGAGGGAAGGGCAGGGATATGATTCCAGGGAAACAGACTTGGTACCAATGCTATATTCAGAAACACCTCAGAAGAGTTTTTTCAAATTTGTGCAAAGAAAAAGTAGAGTTAGAACATCTTCAAACAGTATCCTGGAGTAGTCGAGAGCAGTATGAAGGGATCCGTGTCCTCTATTTGTAAATGTTCACAAACCTAAAAGAAGGGAAGCAGAAAATATAAATTGGAAAGAGGAATTGCCCACTTATAAAATCTCCAAATGTGGCTGAACATTGCAAAGAGATTTAGCATATAAACCATTTAGAAATGAAAACTAAATTATGCTTCTTTGGATGAAATAATATTATGTGATTATGCTAGAAGTAAAGAAAGATATTAAAAATGTGAAACTTGAAAGTTTGAAAAATAGTAAATGCTTGAAAGGAAATGAACTCTATTTGCCTTGGTTTTCAGAAAACACTCAAAATATTAACAATTTATGACACTCCTTAGTCACTCTCAATATATCATTATATAACTTAATTTGTGAACATTATCAAAGGAAGCTTCTTTATTCTCTGTGATATAAACCTTTTAATATTTATATGTGGTGACCTAGTTTAGACATGGAATTTCCAGATAAAATGAGTGTCAGAGAAGTTTTAGAAATCCCTTAAATTTCTATAAACCAATTTCTATTATAACCAACCTAGGCATTTTAATATTTACACTATGTATTATTCAAAAACCAGCTATTACTAAAGAATCATAATGAGCAAAAGCTCCACAATAACAATTAGAGAACAGAGTCAATAAAAAAGAGCTATAAAAATGTAGATTGATTCTTCTCAGAATATCATAAACTTTGTTTTTATGTTTATGCAAAGATTAGGACATGTGTTAGGTATGTGAAATCAGCAACATGGCACACGTAGAGTCCAGACGGATTCTTCTTAGAATTTCACAAACCTTTCTTTTTATGTATATATATAAGCAACATCGTACATCCTAAAGACCCATTGCCTACTATAGCTATCCCTTGGACCAGTAGTGAAGAATTATCCTCCTTTCCTCAGAGCAACTGTAGCTTTGAATACATTTACATTAAACATCTCGTCATCTTGTATGTAGTTCAGTATATATTGAAATATATTAACCTTCTCTTTTGTCATATTCCAATACCCGTACTGATAAAGGAGATCTGATGATTGTGCTTCTGTAGTTTGAGAAATGTCCATCACAAAACAAATATTTTAGAAATTCCAGTACCAAATTTTCATTAAAAATTTTTTGGATCCTATCTTTATTATTCATGACTAAAGTCTTTGTGCAAAGATGTTTCACAGAACAGAATCCATGAAGGAATTCAAGGATTCCATCACAGGTGCACAAAATTTGCTTTCCAATTCTGAAAAGATCAGATAGGAATTGTCAAGTTGCAAGATCCATGAGAATATGATCTAACAAAGTTCTGATGGCTGTCTATTGGTGTCAGATAATTTCAAATAGATATTTGGCAAAATACTACATGAGGGACAAATTGGCCATGCTTTGAAACACCAGTGGAGAAATTTTTTTTTAGGATGAATTTCCTACTATTGTTTTTGTGGATGTTTAGTATATGCTAAAGGAAAAGCCTGAAAGGATCAAACAGTTTCTAACACATATTCCAGAAAAAGACTCAAGAATATTTATAGGAAGACAAAAAAAAAAAAAAAAAAACACACCCAGCTTTCTAACACATATTCCAGAAAAAGACTCAAGACATATTTAAAGAAAAAAAAAAAAAAAAAAAAAAAAGCCACCCAGCAAGGTGGAGTTTGCAGTGTCCATCATCTACTGAAAATCCCAAGGCGTGCAAGGTAGAAAATTGTGACCTATAATGAAGAGCAAAATCATCCCTTTCTGTAGATCCCTATTTTTGTCTGGTATTAATTTCCTTCTGCCTGAAGGAATTCCTTTAACATTTCTTGCAGTTCGGGTCTGACTATATTGCCTTTAAATCTTGTTGGGCAGGACCAGGGCAGAATTTAGTCCATGCCTGATTTTACCCCACAACTGTGGCAAAAGTTTTCTCAGTACTCTGCCTGATACCCTGTGAATTATTAGTATTTCCACCGTGGTTGGTGGGGATAGCATGTATTTTTTCAGCCCTGTGTGAGCTCAAAGAATTGTTGCCTTTAATTTTTCCATGCATTTCTTTTCCCAGTCCCAAGTTGTTTTCTGTTGTGCATCTGCTGATCGTTGTTCAGCTGATGATTCAAGGAGAAACTTTCAGCTCTCTGGAGTGCTCTGTCTGCAACTCTCTCCTCTCTGGCACTCTGTACTGCGAACTCTTTCATCAGCCTTGATCTCCTCACTCTCCTCTTTCTATCCCCTCAAGCCATGGACTCTTTCTGGTTCATTCCTCTCTTGTGCCAGGACATGCATCCTCCTCCAGGCAGTAAACTGGGGCAAAGAGAGGATTCACCTTGTTTATTTATCTCTGAGTTATCATTCTCTTATTGCCTGATGTCCAAAGTCTTGAAAACCTTTGTTTTGTGTATTTTGTCTACTGTTTTGATGTTTGGGGCAGGAGGATAAATCTGTCCCATGTTACTCCATCTTGGTAAGGAGTGGAAATCTTAAAAGTAGGCTATTTTTTATATGCTCACATTTTAATGTATCTAATTTTTGTGGGTGAGCAAGTAGACATTTTTAATTAAACATAGACTTCACATTAGTATTCTTTCTATCTCTGATATTCATTTATTTACATAAATACCACTGGCTCTGAGGCAATTAGATAGCAGATGGTTCAGTTCAAATCAATTAAATTGAATGGTATGTGCTATGAATAACTGGAGACTATCAAAGTGTGTGTTAAAAACACTGTTGTTTTAACAACAAACCTTATGATTTTGATAGTCCTTGAAAAGCTCAGCTTAGGTTCACCTTAAATATTTGTCAAAATTATTAGTCCTAGCATTCTTTTTATATATGAAGTGGCCAGAGAGTCAAATAATACTGTTATTTAGTATTCATCTTATCAAATATTTATTGTCAGCATTTTTGAAGGTATCAAAGATATGTTCTTTTTACAAGCAAGTATTAGTATGTTATTTATTATTAATTATACTTTCATGATTTCTCATGTTTATTCTTGAAAATGAAACAAAAGAAACTATGAAGTATACAGAACTTAATATCTGATCAATGAAAAAACGTAGAAGAATTCATTAAATAGAATAATTTTATATCTTGTTTCCTCCGTAAGATAGCAAATGCCTCAAGGTTAGGGTCTATATTTTAATTTCCTATTTTCCTCCACTGCATTTAGCGTGATGCTCCTTTACTATATGTGCCGAATATCATTATTATTCTTCAGTTGATTAATAATTAATTTAATCCACTTCAGTAGGTATGCCATGTCTAAATGAAAAACACCTGGAGAAGTAAGTGCTAGGTTGATATTTAAGGCTTCTGTTTAACTTCCTTCACAAGCACATTTGTGAAATAGGGACGTTAGCACATACCTATAGAATTGTAATGGTATCAATTGACACGTTTAAAGCTCTTAGTACAGTATCTGGAATAAAATAAATACTTAATAAATTATAGCTGTTACTTTAATTAACAATCCAGTTATTAATGATAAAATAATGACTAAAGACTACTTATAATTTTTGTTCGTCTTTTACAAAAAATGGCACAAACTCTCTGCTATATCTCAATATAGGGAATGAATTCATCAGTTTAATTTTTCCAGCATAGTAAATTTTTGTAAAATCTTTGAACCTTTTCATCTTATCCCACCAGTACCAACTAATTGTAAAATTTTACATATGAGTTTTTCAGAAAAAATATTGACCATCACATAAAATGAAATCATTTTTAAGAAAGTAGTTAAAATGCTAATGTCCTACTGTTAGAAGAAATCTGATAATTCAGTATTAAAGTAATGCATAAAATATGGATAAAGCAATAAGGCTTGTGTTGATGTAGAGCATATTAAAAGTCAAAAATAAAAATACCAATTATTTAAAAGAAAACAGATTTAACTTCCTTTTAACAACTCAAAAAATATTTAGAGGCTATCAAGATAAATGACAGCAATCTCTTCTTTAGGGAAAAAGACTGAGGAGGAGTAGCTATAAATAGAAGGAAAATCAGGGAGGTGGTGTAAAAGAAAGTAAGAATAACAAGTTTCTCAAGAAAAGAAAGAGTCAGCTACAGCATTTCTGTAGGAATTCAGGACTTCAAAGGGTGGGTCTCAGGTAATCCTTAGGATTTGCTGTGGTCTAGAGATGACGCTGAGTGGAGATCCACCTATACATAGAAATAGAATTTTTCAGTAATATTTCTAAATATTAGCAATGATTTTGATTAAAGTTCATTACAGTCTTAAAACAAAGAACCCAAGTTTTTATATGTAAAGCATCCGATAAGATTTTTTCATTTTTCTCTCCATTTCCTCCCCTCTCACTTTGTGGCAACTCCAGCATTGGGGCAGGTGCTCTGGTCCAGCTGTGGCCTGGTGGTGGTGTCTTCTCAAGATGCCCGAAGCTCTTTTTTTTCATGAGACATTTGTATTTATAGCAACCTGTTTCTAGTCCTTTCAGATAATCCTATGTATACCAAATAAGCCTTTTGGAAATTCTCTTATTACCTAGATAAACTGTTTCTCTCAAGATCGTTTGTTTGGTTTATTCATTTTGGTCCTTCTGTTTTATGCTACTAGTTTTCTTTCTGTCTGATCATCTTTAGCTGTCCATTCATAGTTATGCATTAAGGACCAGGTTGATGAATACTTGTAGGAGTCGTAGGTTTTCTTAGTGCTTTTGTAAGTCATTTTCCTCTGGAGGTGTCTCCCTCCAGTGCAACAGTTAACTGTGGTCGTTAGGATGTAAGGATCATTCATGCCAACAGCCTTGCTTCCACACGGGTGAGCAGACAGTTTGGAGATTCCTATATTTGCCAAAATAAGGAGCATCTTACTCTGTATGGAGAATATTTTGGTTTATTTCATTCGTATAGGGCTACCTGCCTTTGTTGGTTTGTTTGTTTACATCACCCCCTTTGCATGTGTTGAGGTGCAGAGTACACTGAAGTCCAGTCCTTGGGTCTCGGGTGCTGACACTCCCAGTTGGAACACTTCTAAATCCTTCTCTACACTTTAAATGGGAGACTTCATCCTCTCTCTACACAGGGAAGCACAGGAACACTGTCATGTTGTTTTGGATGCATTTGAAAACAAAGCACAGCAACTATTATCTTTACATATTCCTTCTATCTCTTGACTCCAACCCAAGAGCTTTTCTGAGACAACCTAGGGAAAAACTGCTCTGACTCTGATTCTCTCTGCTCTGTTTTGGGCTGTGATTTCCTCTACTCTGTTATCTCCAATAAAATGATTTTATTTGTTTTCTAGAAATTCTACTAAAAGTCTGGTCTTCCCGTGACATCCTCTTTTATCTTTTTCAGCACTGCTATTTTAAAAATATATCTTTTCTGTCATTTCATAAAAATACGAGGAAGGAAGGGCAAAAGCTGAGTGTATATAATCAATCACATTGATCTGGAAGCACCCTATTTTGAACCAAGCTTTGTTGAGAACTGCTTATGTTATTCTGCATATTATCATCATCTGGGGAATTAAAAATATTCTAGTATTAGGCCCAAACTCAGATAAATTAAATAAAAACTTCTAGGGTTGGGGATTAGGCATCTCCTTTTTGTCTTTTTTTGCTGCTCCCAGGCAATTTTAATGTACAGCCAGTTTGACGGATTCTGGTATGCCTCTTCTTCTAATAAATGACAAAACCCTTGGGGAAAGTAACTTAACATTAATTATTTGTGCAGTCAGTGCTTTATATGTAGGCAAATAACGGTTTATTAAGTTAAATTAATAGTGCTCCCAAAAGTTCTGAGTGCAGAAATTAAGGGTAATTGTTCATTTTTATTTTATTTTCTTGGGCTTCTGGGAATTAAAAAAAATAAAAATTCCTGAAAATACATCCTCAATTTCCTGTATAAGTAAGTAAACTAAATTAAGTAAAAACCTATTTTCCATGTGATATTATGAAAACTGTCATGAATTTTTATGGTTTATTAATTGCACAATGGCATCCCTGCATATGCGGCCAACATTCACACCCATGTGATTTCTCTATTTGTTCTTATAATTGAAATAATTTAATATTTTTATTGGAGATGTGAATTTTTCAGTCATCAAGGTAGCAATTTCCATAATCATGTATGCCCAGGATTATGTTTGATGAGTTTCCAGAGATTATTTTTCTCTCTCGTTTTGCTTCATATGCTAATAACTCGGTTTATTTTAGTTCGTCTGGGGTAGTGTGACACAGACTAATGAATAAACTGACTACCCAGTGCAGACTCTAAGCTTGGAAACTATGAATCACCAAGCTATAAATATCCTGGGAGCTCCCAGAGAGGTACTGATAAATTACAGTACAGTAAAAAAAGGACAAAGCTTTTTCTGTAAGATGCACTGGATCTTGAGAGTGAGTCAATACCAAGGCTCAGAGTTTTATTTTTTAACCTGAGAAAAGAAATTATATCTGTGAGATGTAATGTTGAATAAAGTTAATAATAAACCATAAGGTTATTCATGCATTCTTATACTTTAGCTTTGTGTGTACTCTGAGGATCTTTTTGATAATTCAGATCAGAGAATTTTCCTCTAATTATGCATATTTGATCCAGTGTCTTATTAACTTGACCTGCATTCACATCTCCCCTTTGAAGGATAAACCCTAAGACTGAACAACTCCCTTGGGGTCTACTGCTGGGTGAGGGATAGGCCATATTGACAATTAAAAAATAATTTCTTTCAATTTGTCTGTGATAACTGATTATTATATAGAGAGTATCATATTTTCACAGCGATGTTTCACAGCAAAAGTGTGAATCAAAGAATTATTTCACCACTGGAGTTCCCTTTAAAACATTTTTAAATTGTGGTAAAATACACATAACATAAAATTTACCGTCTTAACCATTTTTTAGTGTAGAGTTCAGGAGTGTTAAGTGTATGCACACTGTTGTGCAACCTAGCTCCAGAACTTTTTCATCTTGTAAAACTTAAATTCTATACCCATGAAACAACTCCCCATTTCTCACTGCCCCAGGCAATCACCAGTTTACTTTTTGTGTCTATGAATTTGACCATTCTAGATATCTTATATAAGTAAAATCATACAGCATTTGTCTTTGTGACTTATTTCTTTAAATGTAATGTCCACAAGGTTTATTAATGTTGTAGCAAATGTCAGAATTTCCTTTCCTTTTAAGGCTGAATATATTTTATTGTATGTATATACTACATTTTGTTTATCCATTCCTCCATCAATGGACGCTTGGGTTGCTTCCATCTTTCGGCTACTGTGAATGATGCTGCTATGAATATGGGTTGGAGCTCCTTTTAAAAACATATTCTGACCTTTCTAAATCACTTCTCTTCTCTTATCTGGGCTGATTATAAGGATTCCTGAGTTTCATCCAAAATCTGACAAATCAGAAGGTCTTAGGAGGGATTCTGGGGTATCACTTAAAAAAAATTGCTGCAGCTGGTTATTTTGATAATTAGGAGATTTGGGAACATAATTATAGCTACTTTGTATCCTCATAATTGAGATTGTTTAAAGTTTTATCTTAATCACTCACTCTCTACTCTTCTGATAAACAATCATCTGGGTCTTTTCCTGAGAGAGAACCAGTCTGTCTTTGTTTATGGCAGCCCAGCCTTGGAACCCCAGTGGGCTTTAGTGAGAGTCAGACATAAAAGACAGATGCTTGCTTTCCTGGCTTTGTTTACAGCTGTGATATGAATGCATGAGTTAAAGCTCAGCCAGTCAGATGCAATGTACTCTTAAGGAGGTAGAACCAGAAAAGAAGATGAGGATCAGTGGTGGCAACAGTGCTTGTGACAGCATCCTGTGTCTCATGCTAGTGGCATTAGTAGTGCAAGTTGGAGGTGTTTAGCTGCAGTGTTCTGTTCTTGAGTTGAGCTCTGCAGCCTAATTTTGAGCAGTATTACTGTCTGAATATACCCAGATACGGCCCACCCTTCTGGGTAATTTGTGAACTACCTAATACCCTTTAAGCAAATTTCTCTTCTGCTTAAATCAGCTGTAATTGGTTTTTCTTGATTGCAACTAAGAACACAGACTGACACTATGGGCTTAATCTTACTAATGAGAAAGAAATGAAATGTTAACGGTGTGAAGGAGCTATAACTCTTCTATTTCCCTGAGATAGTTGGTTGTTGAGAAAAGATATTATGGGATTCTACAGAGGAGATAAATAGTTTTCAGAAGCATGAAGAAGGCAAGTTGCCAAGTAAGGTAAGCATGAGTGCTGAGTGTGCTAGAATGTGGTAATGAGGGCGGGCATTTTCTCCAGAAGAGAAAAACAATACATCAGTCTGCTTACAATTTATGGCCCAATTTAATCTTGCCTTTTGCTCATTTGGTTACTGTCACTTCTGCCTTTTGATTTGCTTGAATTTAATTGTTTTAAAAAGATTTGCCATTGTACCAGATTGCTCTGAGGTTAGTAGTTTAAGAGCTATCTCCAATGTACAACAAATGATAGCCTAGTGCAGAATGCATGTGACAGACAATAATGTTGCAATGCCTGAAAAAAAAGTGAAACGATCTTTGACAGGATTGTACTGTGTCTTTCAAAGATAATCATAGTACTTCATATTTGCAAATACTCTGCAGTTTTCAAAGGTCTGTCAGTGTATCATCATATCTGAGGCCCATTCCATCAAACACAGACCTCTTAATTTTATTTTACTCATTCTGACGGAAATTTCTGTCAGGCTAGATACAAATTTCTTACACAGGAAAATATTGGACATAAGTACAAGCTTTTACTATAACTTTGCATTATTATTGTGAATGTGGATGAGGAAATAATTCCAGAAACATTTATTTCAATTTAACTTAAAGAGCACCTTTGCGTGCCTAGCATTATTCTAGGTAGAAGGATACAAAAATAAATAAGACATGGTCCTTGGCTTCAAGAAGCAAGAGGCTGACACGAGGCAGTAGATTATTAAACTTCAATAAAATAAGTATGATGAAGAGGTTTAATATCAAGTGCAGTGACTATACTCTACCAGCTTTTTCAGGGTTATTGGGAGGACCAAGTTTGAAACGGCAAGGTTCAGTGCAGAGGGCGGTTAGGATAATAATCAAAAATCTGCTTCTACTGATGCAGAAAACAGTCACATGGTTGAAAGTGCATGGGGTTGTGGAGTGAAGTAGAAAGAGCAGTGGTCTTGGAAAGAGAAAAACTTGGGTTCAAACCAACCCAAGGGAACTTCTGATATTTACGAACTGTATGACTGTGGGCCAGCATCCTGATTTTTCTGAATTTCTGTTTCATAGTTGGCAAAACTTGAATAATACCTACTTTGAAAGGTCACATCGAAAGTTAGGGGAATATTGGATACTCAATTAGAATGGAATTTCAACTATTTTATAAAGGATTCATTCAAGTTTATATGATTCTGTGACAAAATTAGTCTATCACAGTGCCTGGTGCATAATCATTGCTCAATACATACTTGTTAAATGGCAAATAAATGAATATACTTGAGTCTATCTTTGAGATAGGTAGGACAGGTATTATTATCTTAGACACTTATTTATTGATCCTGCTAAAGTCATATTTAATGTAGATAATATAAAACAAACTTACATATTAATTAGTTAATTACTTTTTTTGCCGTACCACGGCAGCATGTGGGATCTTAGTCCTGACAAGGGATTGAACCTGCACCCCTGGGCAGTAGAAGCATGGATTCTTAACCACTGGACCTCTGGGGAAGTCCCAACATATCAATCAATTTAAAACTAATAAAACTAATGACATTCTGTACAAAAAAGAGCTTAATCTCTAAATTATTCTCATAAATTACATATTCTAGGTTCTTTTCTATTTATACACAGACAATATTCAAACAAAGAAAACTTTATGTGGAAAAAAAATAACAGCTTTTGGCCAGGGCCAAAACAATAATGGTAACAATATGGTAAGGGCCATTATTGTTAAATTTTTAAAAATCTGAAGTGAATTAGTAAATGTTTTCTATGGGAAAATCTTATTTAACTACAGAGATGCGTTTTCTGAATATTTATATATGAATTTGAAATACAGGAGCAGTTCCTTTCATAGAGAGGACAGCCATCATTTTATTACAAATCCATTAATTTAAATCAAATTTTTAAAATACCCAAATGCCTTTTGGGAATGGAAAGTTCAAGTATAAATCGTCTTTGATTTTCTGAATTATGTTCAAGAGAATAAGAAAGTATATAGATTATTAACACTCTAAACATCTACTTAAGAGCTATGTCAATTCACATGTATGCTATCTCCAACTTACCACTGTATCTCCAGGTTCGTTACAATGTGAGTCACTTTTAATGGTTAAAGGAAAGACATGGATAGGAAAGGCAATGGGCAGACATAGTGGAATATTCAGATACTTAAAAGATAGTGTGGTGTACAGAGTGAGCTGAATTAGTAAGATCAGATACTATGCCACCTGCATAACATACCAAGGCAGAGTAGGGACAAGAGTGAGAGCCAGATTTCTGAAGTAAATCTGGTAGGAAGTCTGAAATGGGCTTCCAAGGAACAAGGCAGTAGGAACCTATGTAATAGCGCTGAGCACATTTGAATAGATAGCATTTTTACTGGTCATCAGTCTCTGAGGAGCCACAGACCTGCCCTCATGCTTGTGATTCTTCTTTCCTTCCAGAATGTATTCATGTTATCTGGACAATTACCAATATAATCTGTTCCAAGTTCTTTGAATCTTGGATCTCATGATCTCTTGGCGAACAGCATTGTTATATGTGGAAGATGGGTTCCTGTATTAGGCTTATATAATCATATAAGCAACACCACCGATACACCAGGATATCAATCAAATGCTAATTTCCCTTCTTTTTGAAGCCTTTGTCCACAACTTCCTGAGGTCCAGAATGTTTCTATCATCTTGCTTATGGAAAGCCTGTTGGTCTGTCTCTCTTCAAGGTCAATGTCCTGTCTTTACAATCCCGATTTGATTCCCTTAGGAAACTCTGCCATTGGCCTTATTTATGTTTCCATAGGAGTCTGTATTCCATTTATCACACAAAACCAATCATCTTTTATTATGGATATAGTGAGCTATTGGGGAAGGAGAAAATACTAACTGCATAACTATATTTTAGGCTGTTGCTATGAGTCTACTTACTTGAGGATGGCATGAAGGAAACGGTTATGAAAATTTTAGTTGTTCAGGAGACTGGGATTAAAATTCTTTAACAAAAAGAGATGGGTAAAAATCAACCCCCAAGCTCTAGAAGAATGCCCTCAGTGGGCAGACAACTCTCACTGAGAAAGTGAGGTATCATGTGAAAGGTCTGTCTTGGAGACAGTGTGCAATGCAGTGTGTCCTCTGACATAAGCTCCTCAGCCACTGTCACTTAACCCTGTGTTACTTATTCACCAGTCATATTTTCTTGTCTATTTCTTTATTAATTTATTAATATTTTGTATCATTCTCAGTGTTACATAAGCTCCATATAGTCAGGAATCGTTTCTCATTCACCGTGATCTTTCCAGAACCCATAAAAATATCTGGCGTGTAGTCAGTGTTGGTTGAACCAGAGAATAAATGAGTGAATGAATGAGCAACACTAAAATTTTGCAAGGAAATGGGAAAAAAATTGGGGGGCCTAGGGTTTCCAGGACTTTTCTGATTAGGATTTATAATGAAAATTTTTTCATTACAAATACAGTTATTACCAATAGTCCTTGAATTTCTTTTCCAGGTTTGTTCCCTTTTCTTTGAGGGGGTGGGGCAGGTATTGTTCCTGGCATGAGCAACTGGTTCCTTATTAAACCACAAATGAAGTAGATGAAGTATGTTACTCATTGTTTTACTCTAAGAAACATTTGATATCTTGATGTTCACATACCTCTACAGTGCTGTGGATTCTTGAGTTACAACCCAGCAGGTGAAATAAGCTAACATCATAACCTAGAAACTGATTCTGTTTATCTTCCTTTTTATGCCTCACAGAGACAACACTCAATAAATGTTGAAAGAATAAATAAAATGGACTAAGTTATTCAACTACACATACCCATCATCTGTAATACCAGTTCCCAAGGAAATGCATTGAAAGAGATTTTGTACTCTAGAAGCACACCTTTTTGACCTTGACATGTGGCAGCACCTTCCTAGCTATAGCAGTGGTTGTTCTCAGGTTAGTAAGAGGTGGGAATGTTCACTCCATGTCAGAGGGGGAAAGGTGGTGCAGGGTCTTGTTACTCAAGGTGTGGTCTGCATCACCTGTGAGTTTATTGGAAATGCAGAATGTAGGCTCCATCCTAGGACTTTTCAGTTAGAATCCTCGTTTTTATCAAGATCCTCAGGTGACTTGTGTGCACATTACGATTTGAAAAGCAGTAGTTTATTGGAGGTAGGTCAACGATTATGTTACCCTCAGACATCAGTAATGTCTTAAATATCTGCATCTGTATAAGACCTTCTAGATAGCTATATATTGGTAGACAATAAAATTCCTCTTCCATTACTCTGAAGAGTATAACCTCCTCTAAAATCCTATTTGTATATTCATCAGTTTCCAGAAAACAGACTCAATGCAGTGTTTTGAATTAATCAATTCAGCGTTTATGATGAAATATGCAGTCTCAATAAAGCATGATAAACAGCTGCTGCCTTTCACTTCTGCCTCCATTAAGAGGGAGTTAGAAATACTCACCGGAAGCTCATCACTTCTCTGCTTCTTGCCAAAAATGTGCTTGGCACAACTTCCCAGTTCGAAGAAGCACTGCATTTTACATCTAGAAACATCTGCTTTAATCTGTGCTTCAAGCAAATGGGAACATGAACGTCTTTCATTGATCTTCCACTTCTTGACACTTCTATAGTGTCTGGGTCACAAAATTGCTATCACATGGTAGAATGATGTGATCTGTAGGATGTTTCACAATTAAATTGCAACAATGTCAAAAGAGTAAAATAGATAAAATGTGCCATGGAAATTCAAGGAAGAAATTTGTGTTTTTTTCATAATTTCATTTCTTTTTTTATTGAAGTTTAGTTGATTTACAATATTAGTTTCAGGTATACAACATAGTGATTCTATATTTTTATAGATTATACTCCATTTAAACTTATTACAAAACAGTGGCTGTATTTCCCTGTGCTGTACAGTATATCTTCTTTAAAAAAACCTTTAAATTAATTAATTAATTTATTAGGCTTAAAATGTATTTTAATAAGTTGATGTTTCATTACTTCATTTCTCAGAAAAACTCCAAAGGTATCACAGACAAATCAAACATGGTACACCAATAAAAAATGCACAGCATAACTACCTAAGATTGGCAAAGCTAGGAGCTACTGTCTGACCTTCAGCATACAGCAACCCTGTTCTCAAGATTGTACTAGGCCTATCAGGAAAAGCTGTGAACAGCAACATCATAGACACAAAAGGGTCATTTCTGGGTTGTCCTTACCCAAGAAAAAAATGGAGGCAAGTTTAACACAAGATTTTTTAAAGATATACTAAATGAAAATCTCCAAGAGAAAATGTCTTGCTTAGGACCTGAAGAGGTAATTATATCGGATATAACAGAAGTTCATTCTCCATGTCTGTGAGTCTGTTTCTGTTTTGTAGATAAGTTCATTATCATATTTTTTAGATTCTGCATATAAGTGATACCATACGATATTTGTCTTTCTCTGTCCAACTTACTTCACTTAGTATGATAATCTCCAGGTCCATCCATGTTGCTGCAAATGGCATTATTTCATTCTCAAAGAAGAAATTTGGATTGCTTGGATAGTCAAATAAACTATGTAGAGAAGGTGGATGTCTGACCTGGCACTGAGGGATGAAGAGAGATTGGATAGTGGACAGAAAAGGGTAAGGCATTTCAGAGAGCAATGATGATGAAGATATGAATAGAGAAATGAACAAAGCAAGGTGGATTAATGAGGAAATGTGTTCACGAAGTGTGATGACAGGACTCACAATTAGAAATATTGACCAAGACAGATTGGTCCAAGCTGAATTTGACTATTCCCTGTAGTAAATAAAGATGCTTTAAGTAAGTAACAAAATGAAAAAAAAAATTAGTGTTTTAGGAAGAAAGGTTAATCAAGCACAGGTATGCAGCTTGCAAATCTAGTGCTAATGTCAGTATTGTAATGCTGGGTCTTAATAAATGATTGCTGAATAGCAAACGAACAAATATACAGTTATTCATGTAATTTTCAGGAAAGGAAATTAGTTTCTGGAGTGAATTAACTTCTGCAATTTGTTTATGTGTATCACAGTTTTCAAAAGGGCAGTAAAGAACTGATAGAAAGTCATCAACAGAGGCAACAAATGCAAATGCAGGATATACACGTTTGTCTGAACATGGCTATAAGTGGGATTCTACAGAATTTTTCCCTTTATATATATTTCTGGATTTCAAGTGCTTTCACAGATGCCTCTCATTCTTTTGGGAATGAGGATTTCCAGGTCATTGAAAAATTCCTTTGTCATTATTTGTTCTGAATATTCTACCCTGGTGGCTCCTTCTAACTCTTATGAAAATTGGCAAGAACCTATCTGCCCATAAGGTCAACTATTTGTTTACAACCCAAGGCATGTTTGAGTGATAACCAAAAGGGTGGATCAAAAGCCACTTTCCCAGGACCAGTTTCTTGGAGTATCTTCTCTCTTGCATCCCCTATCCCTAAAAGCCCAGGCTTCAAGACTACCTGAGGCATTTTCCAGCAGTCAGTATGGTAATTTCTCTATAGATGTTGATAGAACTGCTACACAGTCATCATGTCGAAATTCCCATATGAAGCATCCTTCTGTAGAATGGTCCTGGTGATGCAGACACTTCCTGGAGCAGCATAAATGTTCTTGGAGGGTACCTACTTGACAGACAGTATGTGTTTCCAACCAAAAAGAATAGAAGGTGACTTGTGGGCTACTAGCCACAAAACAGTGATAGGCTGCTTTGATAGAATTCTAGAGTGAAAAAAGAGGCTTTTCTCCCTTGGGGCATCTCTTCTGTCTGAGGAAAAAGAGGGCTTAATCCATGAAATCCAAGTTTTGCTTCATTTCTACAACTTGACATTATGGTAAATAACAAAAGAGGAGATGGTGCAGCAGAATACAGAAAACTGCTTTGATATCCTACTCCATCCTGTCCAGATAGAACTATCCAGAAAGCAGACTTCTAATCAAGAAGAGTTAGAGATTGAAACTTGTTGGGTGGGGCAGTGAAAAGTATAATGTCACAACCCAATTACATTTCTTAAATTACCTGAATCATTAAATGTTGAACTATTAAAAAAGCAATAGTTGTAATCAATCATCAACTCAATCACTCTAAACTATTTTGAGCACCTACAATTTGAAACAGTTCAGTTAACTTACTTTCATTCGTTTTATATACTCAGTGATAATATATGCTCTTTTAGTGTAGAGATTATACCCATTAATATGATTCGTTCACTGAAAGCACACAATACAGACAGGATGAGCAAGGGCTGAATCTATAGCTCCAAGGGTAAGAGGAAGACTGGGATTCCTCTCACTGCTAAATTGTGGTCCCTATCAGGTCACTCTGAAAGGAGCTGAATCTTAAAAATTAAACAGAAACAGACTGAAAAGGGATTTTAGAGGCTCCCTAGAATAACTTTCTATTTAATTCATGGATCTCCTAATGTTCTAAATCTATGCATGCTGACTTGTAATGTAGTTCTCACAAGCCTGACCCCATGCTTAGTTAAAACATGAGGTAGTTTATGTAGTGGAATCTGAGAAGATCCTAAAAGTTGCCTCTTCAGGATACAGATGTATTGAGCTGATTGAGAGCTTTTAATTTCTGGACACAGAACCATTGGCTAAATGACAGAAGAAAGAAGAGAATGAACCTGTACCATCTACTGATTCCTAGAATCAGTAAATCTCCTCTTGTGTAAATTGAGGGATTTGGCTAAAAGACAATTAAATATTAACTTGCTTGCACATTAGAATCATATGGAGGGCTTTAAATATATATCAAGGTTTAGTCACTATTCCCAGATGTTTTAAGTTAACTGCTCTGAGATGCTCCTGGAGCTCTTTAGGTGGTTCTAATATGCCATGAGAATTGAGAACTACTAGATGAGGGATCCTCAAGGTGGTCTCCAGTTCTAACATTCCAAGAATCTGGAGGACAATAGGTCTGGTAAATTCCCAAGACTGAGTCACTGTAGCTTTAATCATTGTTACTCTAGTGAGGAATCCCACATGCCATCCAATGAAATAATTCACTCTCTGAAGCTCTATCTATGGGGAATTTATGACCTTTCCAGTGAGCTGAAATGGCTTCCCAAAAGACAATATCATGCCCTTTGTTTCAAATTTCACCATGAATTGAGTCCCTGAGTATTTCTTCCAATTTTAGCAAATATTACAATAATTGTAAAGATTATACAGAAAGGAATTGATTATTTGTCAAAAGTTAGATGAAATTAGCTCCCATTTGATAAGAATTGATTATTTCTCAAAAGTTGGATGAAATTAGCTCCTATCTACAGTATTCTTCCCACGAGGAGATTGAGAAATATTTGTTGGTGGAAAAGTCTATAAAGATAACTCTTTTATAGCATCTATAAATCCTTGCAAAAACACTACAAGTGGTAAAATAATTTCAGTGGGTTACTGTTGCATGAAGATATTAGTCAGACTTATAAAACCACTGTTCGCCATGAAAGATGGTTATAAATGTGTTTTGCTGTAAATTGCTGAGGAAATATAAAAGTGTATTATTATTTTGGATTCTGTTTATTGGAAACATTTTGGGAACTGGAAATTTAATTAGCTGGCTGACTGGATTTAAAAGCGACTGGCAAGAGCCATCCTTCCCAAATGGCAATTTCAAAAAGCTCCAGTTGGATCTAAGGGTTTAGCCTGAGGATTTGTCCTTGATTGAATTTGTAGGACAAAGGTTCATAGATTTTTTTTCATTGTTGATCCCCATATTTTACTGTAGTTAATCATATTTTACTGTAGTTAAGTCTAGAGCTGAATTGAGAATTTACACTCATTTATTGGTTTTGAAGAGCTGTGGGACTCTGCCGTGTGGGGCCTAGCATAGAGGAGCTTCAGTTTGGAATAGGTTAAATGTTTTGCACAGGTGGACATTTCCTGCAGTTTCATTACCCTGTTGTCCTATGAGAGACTGCACTCTTAGGAGAATCTGAAACAATTCTCTCCTAGGCTTGAACAGTAACGAAAATGTTGACAGGACGAGCTAGAGCAAGGAGCACTAGAAGAGGAGGAGAAAGGACTTAGGTAATGGGAACAGCATTCAGGAGTCAGTCTTGGCTCTGTACTCAGCACAATACCTGGCACCCAGTTGTTACTATTTGTTATTGTCATCGCGTGCTGCTTCTGTGTTGCGCATTGAGCTATGTACTTTCCTTACGTTACCTCATTTATCCTTCATCACAAGTATGTGAGGGCTCTTAGCACCCCTTTAGGCCCAAGTACCAGATATCTGTCCTGAGACACCCTTCTTTAGAGGGTCTGCCCTGGATTTCCTCCAGCAGTGTTTTCCTTCTAGAAAAGGAGACATGTCCACCAGGAGTGATACTCCTTTCTAGACCGTGTTCTAGGTCTTTGGGACTGTGGTATGCCCTGTCCAAATGGTTTTGAGCACACTTCTGAAGAGAGTGCAGGCCTCCTTCTCAAAGGTAGATCACAACCTACAAAAACAAAACCTGAAAGGGGGCAGCCCAGGACTGGTATGGGGCTCCATGTTGCGAGAAAACCAGATATCTTCTATCTTCTTGCTTTGTCATCTTCAACTTATTGCTTCCACCTCGTAGTTCAAAAGGGCTACTGAAGCTCCAAACATCATATTCTCCTTTCAGCCAGAAAGGAGAAGGAAAAAATGAAAAAGCCCATCTTCTTCCTTAAAGGGCACTTAAAATGCTCTCCTTACATCCCATTAGCCACAGTGTGTGTGTGTGTGTGTGTGTGTGTGTACCTGAGAGAGAAAGATCGATTGAGGGATCGAGAGAGAGAGAGAGAGAGAGAGAGAGAGAGAGAGAGAGAGAGAGATGAGGTCTTGTTAAAAGCATGGTTATTTGGTATTGTGGGGGACATTTATTGAAATTACTGACAAATTAGTTTAATTTTGACACTTTCCTTTTACAGTGTTCTATTTGTCATGTTTTACTTCTTTTTCCCTCAGAGTGATTCCTTTTCATTATTTTCCTGCATGGCTTTTTTCCTAAAGTGCTTGCATTTTTCTCTCTACTCCATTTTAGGGTTTATATTCTTTTAGTAGTTACCCTCAACATTTAAATGGATATTTAATAAGGCCAACCTCTTTGCATACCACTGGAGTAAAATAAGGATGTAGGATGGCTTTAACTCTAAGTATTCCCTTTTCTCTCTGAGGCAGAAACAAACAAACAAACTGAACAAATTGACAGGCAGAAAACTAGAGCTAGAATCAGTGAAAGAAGGGAAAGGGCTTAAGTAATAGGAGAGAATGACATTCAGGAACCTGGATACTTGAAACATTACAGGCAATTGTTATCTGATATTTTAAGTCAGGCTTGTTATAAGCCAAATCTAATTATTACTGTTTTTTACACCATTAATTTATCTTTAAATGTACAGGCATGATTACTCTCTTTGCTCACCAGTATCCTTTCCATTTCAGATCTTCTTTCTGGAATTATTTTTTCTCTTCTTCTATTGGGTCATTCAGAAGCTCTTTTTGAGAGTTTTTGTTTATCTGAAAATGTCTTTACTTGCTTTCATTCTTGAAAATAGATTTCCTGAATAACCAGTAAAAGTAGATACATTTTCTCTCTGAAGTTTGAAGATATAATTAACTCTTTATTGCTACATTACTTCTCTTTAGAATTTGTCATTCTAATCATCATGCCTTTGCTAATTTTTTTTTTTTAATGGCTGCTCTTAAGATCTTTGTACGTTGCAGTTTTGCCATGATTTGTTTAGATAGGAATTCTTCTAATGTACGTTGTTTGGAAATCTTTGTTTCCCAAACGTCATATTTATCATTTTACTCAATACTAGAAAACTCAGATATTACCTCTCTAAATATTGCTTTTATATATTTTTAAAAAATTATTTTGTCCTGGTATCTATGTAAAACATATTTTGGATCTTCTCACTCTATCCTCCATGCCTCTTACCTTTTCTTTCATATTTTTTATTTCTTTATCTCTGCAGCATTTTGTGTGATTTCTTCTGATCTTTCTCCCATTTATCAACTCTCTTCAGCTCTTTCAAACCACTGCTCAACACCTCATTAAACTGTTAATTTTTGTAATATTTATTTTTTCCAATAATTTCTCTCTAGTCCTTTATTAAATATATCTAATGTCCTCCTCTATATTCTGGTAGTCTTTTTTCCTAGTATATTTTCAATTCTTTCTCATTTCCTTAAATTTATTAAGCTTATCTCTTTAGTGTTCATTTTAAAATATTTTCAGTACCTGATTTTTTATAATTCTGATATTATTGTTTGTTTTTATTCTCATTTGTGGTAACTTGCTTTCCTTTGTGTTTGGCATGATTTTTTATTGAGAGCTCATATTTGTTGACTTGTGTGTTGGGTATAGATTTTTCCGGGGAGAATTATGGATTGCATGTAAATAGACCTAGGTCCAATATAAATTGCAATTCTTGACTTATACATTTTAAACTGAATACGTATGGTAGATTCAGACACAAAATATTTGAAAGCTAGCCTTTGACTACATAGTCTAAATGAAGGTTTTATTTACAGAAAATCTCTACTTAGTGCCAAAGCCAAGTTAAACATGATACTGCATTAGCTTTACTGTTTGCCTCTATAGGGTGGCTTTTTCTGTTGTAGTCATTCACTGGGCTACACCACCCAGCCACCCCCAGCCCCAACTCACACACACAGGCCTGCAAACCCTGTACTTGCCCAGCCTCAAGACCAAAGAAAGAGCCCCGAGTCAGTGACAGAGGCAGCAATGGTTTAATGGATGGGGGATCTTTCATGTCTGAAGCAAGGTCCTGAAGTGACACCCTACCACGTGCAGCAGATGGCAGGCAGGACAGGCCAGTAGTGCTAGCTTAAATTCATGATCCTTGTTCCCTGATTATGTCCAACTTGAGCTTTTTCCTTTACTTTCTGCAAGGTCATCTAGTTATTTGAGAGAGCATTTTGAGTTATTGTATCAATCTTTGTTAAATTTTCCATAGCAGGAGAATTTTGCAATTTCTAGGCCATAATAATTTTGCAAGCACAAGACTCATTAATCCATAGAAAATTGCTCTATTCTCAGTAGGACTACTAATAGTAGTAGTCTAATACTAATAGATAATTAGTATTAGACTAATAGATTAGTCTATTAGTCTGATAGATAATTCAACATATCATCAAGCTCAGATAAAATTCCATGATTTTCGGGATGCTTATGTTACATAAGAGAATCAGGCAATGATTTTAGGTGCGATTAGGTGACCCTCACAATATGATTGTGATAAAAACCCATCAGAAACCAGGCTACCTGGGCTCAAATCCTTGTTCTTTCACTTGGTAGCTGTGTGATCTTTGGTGAACTGGTTAATATCTTTGAGCCCCAATTTTCTCCTCTTTCAAAAAAGAATGGTATTAATAACTACCTCATAAGTTTTCTCTGAAGGTGATATATCAGTACATGTAAAACAAAAAGTCCTTAGCACATGGTAAGGCTTAAAAAAATCTAGTTATTATTATCATGGTAGATGTTGGGGATACCAATTAGTAAACTGCAAACTAATTACATGATCAAGAGGATAAGAAAACTAATGATAGTGATATTTTTTAAAATTCACGTTTATATATTTTTATCCTTTACTTAAATGAGCTTCATTGCTCATTTCAACAAATGAACAACAACAAAAAAATATTTAAGGGTTTTTAAAATAGTACTTGAGTTAAAGCATTCACTTTAAATATGCCTCCAAGCAAGTACCTAAGAAATTGATCTTAAAACGTATGTAGGTTTAATTTATGTTTTAGTTAAATGATATCCCAAACCTATGAACCTGACTTTTAATGGTGTTGCCTTACTTTAGGTATATTTAACATTCAAAAATGGTTTTGACACAAATTTGATCATCATTTTGGAAAAACCTAGTTTCTAACAAAAGGCTGCTTGCTATTAGGATGTTTTTTTGTATATATTTATTCACATCCTTTTAAAAATATTAACATTTTACAGGCAAAGAAAAGGTCTTAGCTTTAGTATTTTGAAAGTAGGTATTTTCAGCTATAAATATGTTGTTAAAATTGTATTTAATCTTTTTTTCAACCTGCAGAAAAGAAACAGCCTGAATTAATATAAGTCCTTGTAAAAATACACGCCCGGGTTACTGAGAAAGAATTTAAATTCCTTCCCGTACCCTCTGGAGGAATAGGTAATGTAGCATTTTTTTCCCCAGGGCACTTTAGTACATTTGTGCTTGAAAATTCATTAAAGAGGTCACCAGAGAAGGGATTTTGTTTTGTGATAGGATCTCTGGAAATAAGACAACCCCTTCCTTAATCTGGAATACACAATTTACTTTTTTATATGCCTATTCCTCAAGGCTGATATTGTGTTTTAGACCTATATGAATCTTGAATTCTTCACATCAGATATGATTTTTGTTAACAAAAAATTCAAGCAAATAAATTTGAAGATATAATTGGCTTCATGAGGTGATTCATGTATCAGGGAGCATCCCTTCTAGGAACTAGAAGGGCCCTCCAAGGAGTTATACAAAATGAAATGTCTTTATAGGCAGAGGAAACCTTGCTTTCAGGCAAGGGTTTTTAAAAAAGAGTGTGAGGGAGAGCATCTCAGGATGTGTGATCAGATCATGCACAATTAATTCTCTGATTGCTTGGTGGTGAGGAAACAGGATCATGTTTCGGGAATCTCAATCATCAACCTTCTGGTTCTAAACCATCTAGGGTCTACTGGTGGTCAGCATGCAGTTAATGTCCTCCACCTGGTGGGGGTTTTAGTATCTGCAAAACAACTCAAAGATATAATTCAGGATATTATCTATAGCCCTTGAAAGAAACTAAGGGTCCTTAACTTGGTTTTATGGCTAAACTCTTATTATTTTGTCCTGCTTGAATGTTTTCCTTCGTTTCTGCATTTTCTCACTTCTCTGTTTAAATTTGCTTGGAACTAGGGCAAGGCCTAGGAGGATAAAGCTTTGCTCCAGACTAGGAGGTGGGGGACATGAGGAGGGGAGCTGTCTGTCCCTAGGAAGGCCTTACGATGTCCTGCTCAGTTTCAATAACACTATTTTTCAAATAGGAAAAGATCTCTCTTCCCTTCCCTACCCCTGGATATTTCAGATGGGAATCACAGATTTTTCTCACTATTATTATTGAAAAAGTATCATTTTAAGTTATTAACAACCCAACCCCAAATAAATCAAACTTTATCTTTTCTTCGAGTTTTAAGTTTGTCCTTTCCACTGAATCGCCCTACCTGTTTTGCATTAAGGAACAGGACCCCTAACACCCAGAAAGATCTTTTGTAGGAATTTTATTTCTCAGTAAATGCTTTTCAAAGCCATCACATTTCCTGCATTGATTACTTGAGGTGCATTGACTACAGTTCTACAAAATGTTTTGGGCTCCCTGTTAACAAGTTCTGCATGAATGTGTTCTTAGGATGTGTAATTACCTAACACCTTTTGTTTTCACTTATCGTTCCAACTCAGGCAAAGACCCTTTTAATATCTTTTTACATTTATTAATGCAAAAATATTTATACTCAGGTAATATTCCAGACACTGTGCCAAGACCTCGTGACATTTATGTAATTAAGAGTTAAGGAAGGGTAAGATGAATTATATTAATTGAATAATAATTTATTTTTAAAAATAAACCAATAGGAGGATAGGATGAATTAGAATCTAATAACATTCATTTGGGGGAAGATTTGGTTTTATTTCACTTGGTGTCAGTTTTTTTTTTTTAATATGTAAGAAATTACTACCATCTAATCTTCACATCCATTCAAGTTTCACCAGTTGTCTCAACCACACCTTTTATAGCAAAAGGGCACAGCTTCAGATCACAGATTGCATTTAGTGTTCTTTAGTCTGAAGCAGTGCTTCAGTCTTTCTGTGCCTTTATTGATCTTGACACTTCGGAACATTACAAGCCAATAATTTTGTAAAACGCCCCTCACTTTTGTTTGTCTGCTGTGTCCCCATGATTAGATACAGATGATACATCTTTGGCAAGCCCATTACAAGAGTGATGCTGTGATCCCTCCCCTGCCTCTGCCTGGGCACTCACATGTCGATTTGTCTTGTTATTGATGATGTTCATTTTGATTACTTCATTAAGGAGGTGTTGGCCAGGCTTCTCCAATGTAAAGTTACTCTTTTTTTTTTTTTTTGGTAATCAATAGGTATTTTGTGGAAAGGTACTTTGGAAGGATGCAAAACTTCCATTCTGCATCCAATTTGTACTTTGTGTTTATTTGTGTCTTCATGGATGCTTACATTCCTCTGACTCATCTAATGTTTCTCAGATGATTGTTCAGGAGGAAACTGGACAAGGAAGAGAAAAAGCAAAAATCCTTTAATTAAACAGAGATCATTGAGCTCAGGGTATTCATCTTACAGGGGAAGGAACCTGAGACCCAGGAGAGTTAAGCGAGACACCTAGGGCCAGCAACACATGAATTCTCAGAGCCAGGGACCTGACACAGCAACACACTTGAAATGTTTTATAATTGATCATCACTTTCTTGAGTGAGTTTCTCAGTGTAATTTAATGGCCATTGTAGAAAGTATTTTGAAAGATGCAAGAATGTGAATCAATAATAAATTTTGTCTATAGTATTTTATTTAAAAATATTTTCTGGGCTTCCCTGGTGGCGCAGTGGTTGAGAGTCCGCCTGCCGATGCAGGGGACACGGGTTTGTGCCCCAGTCCGGGAAGATCCCACGTGCCACGGAGCGGCTGGGCCCGTGAGCCATGGCCACTGAGCCTGCACATCCGGAGCCTGTGCTCCACAGCGGGAGAGGCCACAACAGTGAGAGGCCCGCGTACCAAAATATATATATATATTTTTTTCTATGGTTATATTTCATCAAGCCATTCTCTCTTTTTTATTTTTTCTTGGTGGTACACCAGACTGGGAGCATTAGTCCACAGACACAAAGTGTGTGAGTGTCTCACGGCCTTCTCTTTCCCAACTGAACTTAAGAAGTTTTGTGTTTAAGGAAGTCCCTTGGTATGATTTTTGAGCCATGAGACTAAGATCATCCATATTCAGCTCTAGAGTAAATTATCATCCTCTTCCTCTACATCCTATCTCTTGAAGCTTTCTCAGGTTGGGTAGACTTAAAAACAAAGATATCTTGTGAGAAAAATATTATATGTAGAACCAAACTTTTAGTATGGAAAGAAATCCATAGAAGTTAGCTAAAATATAGTGATTCCTGTGTCTGCGCTCAGAGATTTACTCAGCAAGTGTGCATTGGGGGTCTAGAAGTCTGCATTTCCAAAAGGAATTCAGAAGTTTCTGATTCAGGTGTACCTGGGGACATACCTTGGAAGCAGTGTGATTAATGTAGGTTAACCATTTTAAAAATTAAAGCTGATTTTAGTGTTCTCATACAACCTAAGGAAAGGATAGAAGAAACTGTGATTATTTCGCTGAGGAATTACAACCAGCCATCATTCAGTGGTTCCTCCCAGACTCCTCAAAGCTACTGTCAACATTTCCTATGGAATCTATGCCAGGACCCTGACCTTCAGTTTAGTACACTCCCAGCCAGTTTGGCTGCTGGTCGCCTGCCAGCATGACTTTGTCCACAGCTCACTCACCACCTAATGTGCCACTTGTCTTTAGTAACATCCATGATCACTGAGTATCTACAGGGTCTGAAAAGGAGCAGCTCCTGGAAGTCAGTGAGGAGCACCAAGGAAGGAAGCAACTGTCTAGAACTATGAATCATGAAGCCCCTCAATGGGGAGTCATCTTACTTCTGAATTTTAGCCAAGAGTTGTTTCACTTCCCAATTTCCAAGCAGATTATCAGGTATTGGTATCCATCCAAATATTAGTTCTTGATATTTGGTTGAAACAGCTTTTGAAAATAGTACTTATGTTTATTAAAAAGTAGGGAATTCCTGAATAATCTTGATGATTAAAAGTTAATATAATCAATACAAGTAAAACATCTTTTGTTCTCCGATATTTCACTTCTCCACTGAGAATGATTTCATGTATTCCCTGGATATGTTTATAAAATTCAGGCTGATCAGTTAGATATTTTTCTCCCAGTAAAGCAGTCGGAATTCACACTGCAGTGATGCTCTTGGGGCCTCTGTTAACAAACAAAAGAGAAACTGCTGAGCTCTGAATTATATAATCACTTGAGTTCCTAAAAATCGGAGATATTAAACCTTGAGTTATTTTTGTATGGAAAATGATGATAAATACATAGAAATGATAGTATATCAGCACCTTTATTGGTATTCTCTTGTTAATTATACTTATCACCTAAAAGTCTTACTGCTGTGACATGTAATGAATCAATCTCATTCAGTCAATTTGCACATTTTAATAAATGACATTTAATAAAATACAATGCGAAGAGCTTATGCGTGGAAATAATAACGTTCCATGATCATAGATGAGTAAGAGATTGAGAGATGTATTATACTTAGAGTGAATCATTTCTTCAATTCTCTGAATTTCTTATGTGGGAAGATGTTACCAAGTTTTCTTAGGATTCGGAGTAATTATATTTAGCTTCACGTTAGTTATGTTTAGTTGTTGTCCGAGATGACCAAGATATCTTAAAATCTGAGAACAGACAGTAAATGAAATGATAAATAGCTATTCACCTCCCTAAATTCCATTACGTGGTGGATATAATCAGAATGGTACCAGAAAAACAGTGGAGAATCTCTTAATTCTTAACGTCTGTCTCCCTAACTACAGGAAAATCCACTGGCTCTTTTATGTATTGTCACGTGTGGCAGGCAAAATGGTTTCCCAAAGATGTTCACACCCTAATTTCTGTAATCTGTGAATTTGTGTAACATGTAAAAAGTGACTTTGCAGATTAATTAAGATTACGGATCTAGATTATCTGGATGGGCCTAATCTAATCAGGTGAATCCTTAAAAGCAGCAAACTTTCTCTGTGATCAGAGTGATGCCACAGAAAAGGCAAAGAGAGATGTGGTGGAAGGGAAGTCAGAGATTCCAACGTGAGAAGGTTTGAAGTGCCATTGTTGGCTCCAAGATGTAGGTGTCCACATTGCAAGGACTGGGACAGGTCTCTAGGAAATAATGGTGGCTTCCATTTGGCAGCCAGCAAGAAAATGAGTGCCTCAGTCCTGTAGTCATAGGAAATACAGCCTGACAACTCCTGAATGAATTTGGATCCTTTCCCTGAGCCTCCAGTCAGGAGGCTTCCAACACTTTGATTTTAGCTTAGTGAGACACATTTCTAACATGCAGAGCTGTGAGATAACAAATGGAGTTGTTTTAAGCTGCTGAGTTTATGGAATTTTATTAATACAGCAATCAAATACTAATATACCACCTCTGGCAGTAGTTATGACCCTTTCTTCTAGTTTACTCCCTCGAGCCTCATTCTTCTGTCTTTACTGCGTTTTACTGAAGTCACTCAGCTTCAGGTTTGTTTCTCATCCTTGGCCTCTCACCCCTTTTGGACTGAGGTCTCTTTTCTTATACAGCGGTTTCACTTTCTCACATCTACCTTTGGCTCTGGATGACTCTTACAGTTCCTTCTTGGCTCCATTTGTGTAATTATATAAATCTCACAATACTTTCAAACTCAGATCATGCTCTAGGACCCAAACTAATTTTTCCTTCCCTTTCACAGGAATTTTCCTCTCTATTCTCAGAAACCCATACTTCCCTACTGCAAATCAACATCACCACCTCTCTGTGAGGCTGATGCCCAGAACTTCACTTGTCAAGTTCAATTATTTAGAGTCTGCTTTCAGTAGGTTTAGACCATTGTATACTTATTCTCATAACCAGCTACCCCCATTTAAGGCATTTACAGAAAAGCATTCAAGGTGGCTTTGTAAAAACAAGGAATGCAAAAATGAGAGAGCTGGAAGACATATAAGTAATTCCCCTTCTTTTTAAATTTTTTATCTTTACATGTATTTTTGTAAATTGGAAACTTTTGGAGATAATGTTCCAGATTTAAGTGTAGTAGCAAATAGAACAATATTTTGAGGAGGCTGAAGTGGCTATAGGGCAGGTATCTGGAGCAAGCGGATTTTTAGGCTTACAAGCATCATATATATTTCCTGGCAAATGACCTGGCTCCTATTTTATCTGGATATTTGGAACACCCGTCGATTTAGAGTCCAAAGAATATGGGAAATTGCAAAGTTGAGGCTCTTGAATAAAATGGTGATAATTTCATGTTGCAAGTGGCCTTGAAAAATCACATAAATCATCTTTTGGTTTCCAGGAACAGGAATTTTATCTTGTAAATTTGAATGTCTTTGGATTAGGTTTGGTTGCATGTATAACAGAAAAGTCCAGATAGCAGTGGTTTATGCTACACGTAGTTCCTTCCTTATATAAAAGAAGTTCAGGAATAGACAGATTAGTACTGGTATGGTGGCTTCATGATCACCAGAAACTCAAGTTACTTCTCACTTACTGCTCCGTTATCCTAGTCTGTAGCTTTTGTGTTAAATATCACCTCACAGTTTAAGGAACTGCTGGAGTTCTAGGGTCATATGTGCATTTAAGTCAACAGGAAGGGTTTAGAAGTGAGGGTGGAGAGCATAAAATGCTCTCCCCAAGTCAGTTTCTTCTAAAAAGTCTTTATTGGGCTTCCCAAGTGGCACAGTGGTTGAGAGTCCGCCTGCCGATGCAGGGGACGCGGGTTCGTGCCCCGGTCCGGGAAGATCCCACATGCTGCGGAGCGGCTGGGCCCGTGAGCCATGGCCGCTGAGCCTGCGTGTCCGGAGCCTGTGCTCCGCAACGGGAGAGGCCACAACAGAGAGAGGCCCGCGTACCGCAAAAAAAAAGTCTTTATTGATGTTCTATAAAAAACTCCACTTCAGTAGTATTAGTCAGATATTATCTGACTATACTTGACTTAAAGGGAGGATGGGAAATTAATTCTTCTAGGTAGATAAAACAGAACCTGGAAAAAAATCAACGTTCTGTTTTAAGAAAGAAGAGGAGAATAGATATTGAATAACAAATAACATTTTCTGATATTTCTGCTATCTCAAAATTCAAGATTTCCACAAAGGGAGCCTTTCACCATGTCTTTAGGATACAATTTAGAGCATAATTATTCCTCACATCCAAGAACTTCTGAAAGATACAAACTGAGTTCATCTAGAGTCTAAGGAAAAAGAAGAGAAAAATGTGACCCACAGTGGACTTTTTAGCTTCTCACTTTTCTCCTGGGAGCACATACCTGAATTTCCTGGGGAAGCTGTCTTTCCTCCACTTTCAGGACGCTTGGGTTTGGTTGATAGTAATTCCCTCTTACCTCCAGGAGAAGCCTGGGTTGCCTAAGCTAACCATCACATTCCATAAGCTAGCTGTACAGATTCTTTCAGGGATGGGCACACAACCCAATCCTGCCCAATGAGACTTAGGCCAAAGATTTCATTTGATTCTTTCTTGGTTTTTCTTCTTACCAGGCCATGGATACTGTTGGCAGCGACCCTGAGACCTCAGGGGGGGCATCCTTTTTGAGAATGGAGTCAAACCATAGACTGATATTTTAACAGGTGGAGAAAATGAAACCAGATCTTTGGGGGGCTCTGTATGAACCTCAAAGAAATCATTTTTACTTAAGCAAATTTGGGTCAGTTTTTTTGTCCATTTACAACTGAAAGAGGTTTTGTTATCACATAAAAAAATCTGCAACTGACAACTACTATATACTAGCCACCATGCATTTCATGTTGGCTTATCTTCTTTTAATAATACCTAACAACCCAGGAAGGAGCATATGAACAATGTAATTTTAAGAAGTGGGGAACCTGAAGTGTAGGGGGAATTAATACCTTGTCCTCATAGCTTTCAAAAAGTCAAGTCCTGCTTTATGAGCACTAGTTAAGGGTTGCTGTGTGAAAAAGAAAGAACTCAGGCCCAGCCACAGCTCTGACTGTATTTGTGTCTTTGTGTGTCCCTGGGAATTGGTGGTGGGGGAGAAGGAGGTATGTGTCTTCAGGCCTCATTAACGATGGTCTATATCCCCCAATCAGGGGAAGCCCTATGACAGCATTTTTAACAGCAGACACAATAGTTTTGAGAGAAAGACATTTGAGTTTTAAAAACTGGTCTTTACTGTGTATCAGAGTTCAAGGTCTTGCTCTCTACAAAGAAAGGATATACAAAAAAATCGCAGAGTGAGCACACAGGGCAGAGGTGGAAAAGAAACTGCTGTGAGCTGAAGTTCCCAGCAGAAAATAATGGCATCCCCACCTCCCAAGTAGGTTGGGAATCTGAGAGTAGAGGACACCTGTGCCTTGTATCCAGGAGGGGCTGAGAAATTAGCAAGATCCTAGAGTGTTCTCCGTGCCACAGCAGAAAGTAGATAAGGATGGTGAGGTGTTTTTAATTAGAGAGAGTCCTGTGAGAGCCCCTAAGCTTGTTGTCTGTCTGAGATGGAAAGTACCCGCTTTACCCTTTCTTCTAGAGAAACTAACAGAGAGTGGGGAGGGAGAGCCATATCCTTCTAAGTTAATATCCAATGGGAAGAGAAAAATCCAATGGGAGTGAGAGAAATTTTGACTAAAATTCAGTCAAATGAAAGTCCTGAATTTAACTCTCTTGCTTTTGGCTGGTTTTCTGTGGGAATCCAGTTACTTTGGGTTGAGGATGCATCTTCTTGAGAGAATTTGCATTTGCTTATGCCTGAGGCTCTGTGGTAACATCCATCTGGAATGACCCCTAAGTACAAACCCACATGAGGTCAGGCCTGCAGTCATAATTTCTCAGGGTATCTCCCCCTGCTTTTGGTCCTTCCCCTGCTTTCAGTTCAAGCTGAAATAGATAATGTTCCACCTTATCTTCTTCTGGCAACAAGTGAATTTTTGTAGTCTATTCTCTTTTCTTTTTCTTTATATTGTATTTATTATTTTTCATATTTTTATTGAAATATAACTGACACATAACATTATATTAGTTTCAGGTGTACAACATGATGATTCAGCGTTTGAAATATTGTGAAGTGATCCCCACAGTAAATCTCATTAACACACCCATTACCACTCTAGTCTACTCTTGAACTGAGGTTATAGAATTTCATGAGTCCCAACTTTATTTCAAGGTTATAGTTCCACAACTCCACCTTACACAAGCCCAAGATCTTCTGTGAGGCATTTAAAACTCAAGGCTGTGTTTTCAGCAGGATTGGAAATGGCTTAGAAATCCTGTTTTCCTGCTTCCTCTTTACTCTGGCTCTTGGGGATTTCTCTTACTTTCCATTCAGTGCAGTTAAAAAGGTGCTCGTGGGGGCTTCCCTGGTGGCGCAGTGGTTGAGAGTCCGCCTGCGGATGCAGGGGACACAGGTTCGTGCCCCGGTCAGGGAGGATCCCATGTGCTGCGGAGCGGCTGGGCCCGTGAGCCGTGGCCGCTGGGCCTGCGCGTCCAGGGCCTGTGCTCCGCAATGGGAGAGGCCACAACAGTGAGAGGCCTGCGTACCGCAAAAAAAAAAAAAAAAATGGTGCTCGTTACAAACAAACTCACGGAAAAAGAGATCAGATTTGTGGTGACCGAGGCAGGGGGAGGGAAAGGGGGAGTTGGATGAGGGCAGTCTTCCAGTTATAAGAGAAATAAGTACTAGGAATGTATTCTACAACATAAATACAATTACCACTGCTGTACGTTTTATGTGAAAGTTTTTGAGAGTAAATCTTGAGTTCTCATCACAAGAAAAAATTTTTTTTTCCTATTTCTTTAATTTTGTACCTACATGAGATGGTGGATGTTCACTAAACTTATTGTGATGATCACATCATGACGGTAAATCAAATCGTTATGCTGTACACCTTAAACGTATACAGTGCTGTTTGTTAATTATATCTCAAAACTGGAAGAAAGAAAATGAACCTGTGCTCCTTAAAAAAAAAAAAATATTTGTTTTAGTCTGTCTCAGAACTGTTTAACAGAAGTTTCTTCAAATATTTGGTTTGTCGTATTACCTTATGTCTTTCAAAACTAGCTCACTTATATTGTCTCATTTGGGATCAGAGCTTCTATATATTCATTACAGATAAAGCAACAGGTGACATGGAGATTGCTCATTCTCTGAGACTTGTCGCCACCCCCGACCCCACGAAGGAGGTGGGGCTGGAGACCTCTTCATTCCCTTTGATGATCACAGCATCACTCCGCTTCCTGCCTGTTAAAACCCCTGCTGTCTGTTGTCCCTGTCATGGTACTCTGTTGGCCTCTTGCTCACTCACACTCATTCTCTGAAGACTGTGGTACCTACTTACAACCCTCTCCTCTACCACACACAATACCATCACCCTGGTTCACTTTAACCAATGTCCCATCCAACTCGCAGGCTTTATATTTCTTTGACCTGTTATCTGCAGAGACTTCTGTCTTCATTTTTTTTCTGGTTACATGGCTATACTGAAGATATTTAATCTGAAACATTAAATTCAGGCACCTGACCTTTTGACCATAGTCTTCTGATTTTTACGCCCACTGTACCTTCCCCTTGATAACTCTAGATGTCCAGTCCCTGACATGTTCCACTCCTTCCTGACCTCACTTCTTTCTCTCTGGAGCTGAGATTCTGTAATTTATCATTTAATCTCATCATTTAATCTAACTTCAACATGAATGCTCCATTTTTTTTTCCTTTCTAGTCAAATAGAATAGTCCCAACCATGAACATATTCAATTATATGCCTTCTATGAAATATCAAAGGTTAAAACCTGCTAAAGAAAAGCATACAGCTTTATCAATCGGTTCTAATATAATCTAGAGACTCAGGTGTCCTCTGATTGTTCAGCCTTGTCCATACACCTTCTCTTTTTTTCTGGCCACCTATCTCTGCAAGGTGGCTGTTTTAAACCTTCCATGTTTTCTTCAAATCTTCAACCAAATAAATACCATTTTCTCATCCTCGTTACCAAACTAAACTTAGGTCCGCTCACCTGACGTGCAGCAAAGCCAATCTACTGACACCAAATTGTGGTGAAGGAAAATATAGCATTTATTTCAAAGCCACAAATGTGGTCACCAAGCATGGAGAACTGGCAGCTCATGCTCCAAAGACCTGAACTCCCTGACAGCTTTCAGAGAAGGGATTTTTAAAGTAAGAGAGAGGGTGTGATCAATTCATGCTCGATTATCTGATTGGTGGTTGGTTCTGAGGTAACAGGGTGATGTTCTGGAAATCTCAATCGTCAACCTTCTGGTTCCAACCGGTCTGGGGTTACGTGCTGGTGGGGCTTTTAGTACCTGCAAAAAAACTCAAGGATATGGCTCAGGATATTATCTATAGCCCTTGAGGAGTAACTAAAGGTCCTTGACTTTGTTTTATGCCTAAACTATTGTTATTTTGTCTCATTTGACTGCTTTCCTTTGCTTCTGCATTTTCTCACTTCTCCAATTAAGTTTGCTCTTTGGAATTCTGGGAAGGCCTAGGAGGCTAAAGCTTTTCTACAAACAAGAGGTGGGGGACATGGAGGTGGAGGCTATCCCTGGGAAGGCCCTGCAGGGTTCTTCTCAGTTTCATCAGCAGCAGACATGCTCATGTCATCCATCACAAGGAAAATAGATGTCATTAAGTAAGTCATACACTTCCTGTCCTTAAACTTTTAAAATAATGGGCATGGACACCCATTTGTTTTACCTCTTTATCCAGTTATATTGGAAGGACAGCTTCTACTTTGCTCCAGGGCCAGTTCCCCCAGCTCCCCCCGAAACATGTAGCCCATCTTTCAGTAATCCTCTTTAGGATACTCCTCGAGATCTCACTTTGTGGATTCTTATCTCACTGCTGTACCTTCCATCTCTTCCTCATCGTTGGGTCCTTATTCGGTAAAATCAACAACAAAAAGTTAACATTTTCCCTAATACCATCTAAAGGGGTTTTCAGGTGTTGCTTCATTTTTTGTTTTTCCCATTGTAGTCAAACCTCTCAAAAGAGAGTCGTGTATACACTTTTGGTTCTACTGTTGCACCACCATTCAATTCTTATCCCATTGTCATCTGACTTCCAACAGTTATTCCACTGAAACTCTCTTGCCAAAGTTGTTAAGAAGCTTAATTTGGCTAAAATCTAGAACTCACTACTCTACAAATTAGCTCTTTGTTTGTATCCCAAATAGATAGTAAGTTCCAGAGGGCAGGAACCATATGCTCTGTGCTTGCTGTAACCCAGGAGATTGCATAGTTCCTAGCCCAAAGTAGGTGCTCAATAGATATTTTATAAATGAATATACAAAATCATTAATATGTAAAAATGAAAGAACTGAAACATCCTGAATCGTAAATCATACTGAGATATTTTCCCCCAGTCTTTTACAATGCCAAATGAAATGTTTATCTTGAAAAAAGAGACATCATAAACACCCTCTCCCTCATTTTCAAAACAAATCATTACTCCCTACTTCTAGTGACTGTAACAATATTCAACCACAACGAGAAGAGCTGAGTTTATGAATTCTTAACCACGCTTTTTGTCTCCTGAGCAGGATATTTCAGAATGTAGTCTTCCTTTGGCCTTGAGGTTTTCTTCTGCTAACTAGAAAGCCTTGCCCCCCAGGAGATAATTAGGGCTGGAAGTATAAGCATCCTTGCACAGAGCCACAGTTTGTGAGCCACTCTGCCTATGTCCTTCCCTCACCTTCCCTGCCAGACTCTGCCAGCATCCAGGCCCTCTGCAGTGGTGCTGCAAGATTAGCCTGATAAACCTGAGTTACTGTGAAAGTTTTGCAATAAAATATAAGCATTTTTCTTAGCCTGGAGAGCCAAGCTTTCTGTGTGATATAAAAGAACCCCAAGATATAGAACAGGAAGGCCTTTTTTAATAGCCCATTCAATCTTTTCTCAGGGGTAACTGGCTATTTACTTTCTCCCCCTAAGGTTAATGTGTTAAATTTTCTACATAAAGGTAAAAGTGGTAAAAGATGTGAAGTAAATTCAAAACAAAATAAAACGTAAAGACAAAACCTAAAAAAAGGAAACAGCATAGTGAAAATCAGAAGAAAATAGAAATCTAACTTTTGGTATCTCCAAAATAATTTGAGAAACAAATGTTTCCAGTTAATTAATGGGGGAACCAGAATCTTAAATAAAATGCTTCTTTTAAAATTTTAATGCCAATACTTATTTAATTTGTTCTTTAGATTAAATGTCTTAGGTTAAAATTCTACTTTGTATTAAAAACACATGTAATTTAAGTTGGTATCAATTAATTATGAATAAATCACCGATTGAATTGAATTGCAGTAGACATGTAATTTTTGAGTATCATATGTTCTAGTTGGTATTAAACTTTGAGATCACTATACAATACACACACCCTCATTTTACACACAGAGTTCTTAGTCCTGGAAAGATGCATTGGTTCATTTGCTTATTTATTTATTCTACTGATATATGCCTCTTCTGTTTGTTCTGCCGTTAAGGAGAAGCTCACAGTCTGGTATGGGAATTACAGGGATAACCAAACACAGTGCAACCAGCACATGAAAATAGAAGTGTGTCTAAAACAATCTGGGGATATATCAGAAGTAGTTGCAAATTGACTGGCAGAGTCAGAAGTACCACATGTAGGGGGATGATGACTCCAATATCAATTTGCCACTCTCCCTCCTGGTTATACCTCCGTGGTATGAATAATAAAAGATATAGACCTTCCTATATTCTTTTTGCAGTTAACCTCAGTCTTGTACTGCAGCTGGGCTTCTTTAGGTAAATGGGATCCTTTTATATTAGGAAGCATTAACCAGAAACCCTTCTTGACTCTGACACCATCTCGGGTCTTACTGAACCATGTCTGGTGGTATTAACATTTCTGTTACACTGAAGCAGAGACCACAGACTGGCAGCCTGTATGTGTGCTGCACATGACTTACAGACATATTTAGTTTGCCCTTAATGATACTTAAAATAAAATACCTGAATTTAATGTTTTTAGATATAGCTTGCCTTTCTAGTCCACCATTCTCTACTACATGCCACTGCTCACTATCAGTCGGCTTCATTTAGGATATTTGCCTGCCTATTTTGATTAATTTATGATCTTCGAAATAAAGGGTGAAAGAGCTAGTGTCATCTATTAGCCCAGGAGCACAGGTCAACAAGAGGAAAAAAAAAAAAAAAAAAAGATGTTACATAGTACTAGTTTGTTCTCCTGTGGTTCTATTTAAGCTGTTACTTTCAGGTAGTTGACTTGCAATCCATGGAAAGTTACTCATTTGACAGTTATATTAATAGGATGTAAGTGGGTACAAAGTATTTCTAATCAAAATACTTTCATTTATGGTTCTTTGTAATTATATCGTTGGAACAATGGTGGCCATTTTTATCTTGGTGAAAAATACCAGGCAAACTCTACCATTTAAAATACAGTCAAATTCAGAATTAAGAAAGAGTCTCCTTAAATATTAATGAAAATACTTACTACAAAGCTCACGCACTTTAATTCCCAAGAGTTGCTTGGAGCCAGATGTTGTATTCGTCATGTATTACTATATAGCAATATTACCGCAGACCTAGAGGCTTACAACAACACGTACTTATTATATCACAGTTGCTGTGGGTCAGGATTCCAGGCATGGCTCAGCTGGGTCCTCTGCTTCAGTGCCTCTCACAGGGCCATGACTGGGTCTTATCTGAGGCTAGACTGTGGAAGAATCTGCTTATAAGCTTATAAGGCTATTGGCAGGATTCAATTTTGGGGGTTTTTGAGGGCTTTAGCATCTTGCTAGTTGTTGGCTGGAGGCTGCCTCAGTTCCTCGGTATTGTACCTCTCCATATGGCAGTGTGCTTCATCAAAGCCAGCAAGGAAGGAATTCATTAAAGAGATCTTGCTAGCACAGTGGAAGGTACAATTTTATGTAACAAAATCACAAGGGACACCCCATCACTTTTTGCCATATTCTATTGATTAGAAACATGTCAGCCTCATCCACACTCAAGGGAAGGAGATTATCCAAAGCTGTGAATACCAGGCGGAGGGAACATTTGGAGCCGTCTTAGAGATTACCTACTAATGGTGATAATGATGATGACAACAGCTAACTTTCCTTAATCACTGAATGTGTGCCAGATTCTCTTTTGGGCATTTTATATGTGCTACTTCACTTGTTCCTCCACCCCCCCCTTCCAGAAAAAAATACCAGGATTCTATAATTATTCTCCATAATAGTGAGGGAGCAGAGAAGTCCAAGGTTAATATTTTACCCAAAGTCACTGACAAAAACTGGTGGAACTGGAATTCAAAACCAAGGAACTTGAATCTATATGTGTTTTTGTTAATAAACTTTCTAATCTAAGTATAACACATAGAGAAAATATACAAATCATAAGCATTTAGCTTAATGAATTATAAAAACACAACCATATAACCACCAACTAGGTCAAAAACCAAATAATTGCCAACACTGCAGGGCCTCTCTCGTATACCCTCTTAATCACTACCCCTACACTTCACGCCAAAGGTAAACTTTATCTTCACTTCTGACGCTAGTTTTGCCTGTTTTTGAACTTTACCTATGTGAATTCATATAGCAAAATACCTAGTGAATTTTAAGCAGTGGTGGCTCATAATTAAATAAATTAGCTTTACTGTGTTCAAAGTCATCATAAATATATAAGACATATTGCTTACTATTTAGAGGGAGGTTCAAGAGCTACCAGGTCTTTTGAATTCTCTGTATGAGTTTAACACATTTGGCTAGGATGAACCTTATTCTCTTTTTAGGCAAAAAAAGCATAGCTGAAATATTAACAGTTTATAGCTAAATATGGTACCCATTGAAATTCCTTCTTGTCTTCATATCTATGACATATCCCAGGAAAAGAGCTAATTTCAGGAAAGTAATAAACAATAACACTTTATAAAGTGCTTTTCTGTACATGTTCTTATTTATACCTCAGTGAAATTGTGAAAAAGAGCTATTATTGTTCTAGTCTAGAAGTTGAGGAAATTGAGGTTCAGAGTTTTGTTTGTTTTTTTGTGGTACGCGGGCCTCTCACTGTTGTGGCCTCTCCCGTTGCAGAGCACAGGCTCCGGACGCGCAGGCTCAGCGGCCATGGCTCACGGGCCCAGCCGCTCCGCGGCATGTGGGATCTTCCTGGACCCGGGCACGAATCCGTGTCCCCTGCATCGGCAGGCAGACTCTCAACCGCTGCGCCACCAGGGAAGCCCGAGGTTCAGAGATATTTAACATGTCCAAAATTTTACAATTTGTATGTTGTCAGATAAAGATTCAAGCATGTCTGGGTAGTTGGAGAACAGAAAGTAAAGAGCATGGTATAAAATTTATTAGACTTGGTCAATAAAAATATGAAGTGTTAACTCAGTGTATCCAGGGCAACATATAAATATCATTGTTGAGCTAACAATGAGAGAAACAAAATGACGGAAGTAAGTCAGAAAGAGAAAAACAAATATCGTATATTAACGCATATATGTGGAACCTAGAAAATGGTACAGATGAACCGGTTTGCAGAGCAGAAATTGAGATACAGAAGTAGAGAAAAAACAAATGGACACCAAGGGGGGAGAGTGGCGGGGGGCGGGTGGTGGTGGTGGAATGATTAGGAGATTGGGATTGACATGTATACGCTGATGTGTATAAAATGGACGACTAATAAGAAAAAAAATTTTTTTCAAAAGCCAAGAGGATATTTGGAGCCTGAGCAAAAGAGCAGAGTCTGTCTGGTTGCCAAGGCCTTTCCTCAGCTTCAGCTCCTTTGTGTAAGCAGAATCAGTAAAACTCAGAAACCTAAAAAGCTAGAAAATATTTTAGAGCAAGTAGATAATAGTTGCTACCCCTTCTTCTTCTTTGTTTTTTTGCTTGTTTCACTCCTGCATTTGACAATTATTTTATTAAAAGCCTATGTTGTATCAAGCACTATTCTAGATGATGGGGATAAAGCAATGAACAAAACTGACAAAATACCTGCCTTTATGCTGCACACATCCAATGAGAGAAGGCAGACAATAAATACAATAATTAATCAGTCTGTAAGAAGTTAGTATGTACTGTGAGGGCAAAAGTAGAACAGGGGAATGTGTGACTCAGTGATGCAGCTGGTGATGTAGTTAAACTAGCCTGCACAGAGAAGATTAACTCTTGAAGGAGGGGAGTCATTTGTCTATCTGGGGAGAATGTTTCAGGCTAATTAGCCATGCCCCTGATGTGGAAGCATGCCTGTGTGTTCAAAGAAAGGCGAGGAAAGCAGAGTGGTTGGAGCAGAGAGAAGGAGGCTATAACGAATAGCAAAGAAGCTCAAAGATGCCATTGGGAAGCCAATTCTGTTGGGATACACCCATTTGGGAGTGAAGGGCGAGCCAAAGGCAGCTTTTGAGAAGATAAGTAGCGTGATTTCACTGATAACTCAACAATACCATACTGGTTGCTGTTTTGAGAATTGACTAGGGGAGTAAGGACAGAAAAGGGAAGACCAATTAGAAAGCTTTAGCAATAATCTTCACAAGAGGGGACTGTGTCTTGGATGAGGATGGTTGCAATAAAATTGATGAGAAATGGTCAGATTTTAGATAAGTTTGTGATGGGACAGCAATACGATGGATTTTTGGACTATTATTTCTTGAAACGTTGACATTCTATTTTTCATGAAAGCACGTATGTACAGGATACGTACGTGAAGGATGGTTGTACAGTTTATTTCAATTACTGTGTCAAATGGTTATAGGTAATCTGTGAAGAACTTGTTAGGTGTGCATTGGAGTTATGCAGAACTAAGTGGAGGGCTTGTTGAGAGAGATTGCTGAGGCTCCACTGTGCTATGAGTAAGGGCATGAAGCCATCAGTGTGTAGTAATTCTAGCTATTTTCTGATGGTTATAGGTAGTATGTTTATAAAAGCCAGAAAGAGGAGCATATGAGAGCAGTCAGTAGATAAAAAGGATTATGGATTATGAGGCTGAAAGCTGTATGCCTACCTGTAAATTGTTCATTAATATTATATGAGTTTCATAATTCTTAAGTATGATTATATTATATTGCTCAGGATGACTATAAACAAAGCTACTGAAAAAGATACATTGAATTACACTTTGCAGGCACCAGTGCTATGGAACTAGTAAAGGACAATAATGGAAATGGCATAACCATGCTCTTTTCCTAAAGGAACACCCCTTCCATTTTGTATATTAGAGAAAAAAAGTAACAAGAGAGTCTTACAAAAACCTTCACTCATTCTTCTTCCAGATTATCATGAGAATGAGGCCGAAAATGAGAGTATGCTCTTGTGATCCCTCTGCATGTGAGGGTTTTGTGGCAGCCTCCAAATCACCTTTCCTTTTCCTTAGGTGCCAACTTGGGAGCAGAGAATTCTGGAGTTTAAATGGAATTTAGAAATTAAATAAATTTACTTAACCTCTCTAAGTCTTTTCCTTTGGAATATGGTAAAAACAGTAGTTCAGAGCTGTGAAGATAATATGGGATATTGTCTGTAATGAGATAGGAGGTATTCATTGTACATACTCAATTTGGACATAATAGTCTCACACTACTATCTACCAGGGAAAAATTGGGGGCTGAGAGGAGAAGTGATATGCACAAGTTTTCACAGCTAGGATGGTGATTTTTTTGCTTCCAGACTGGTCCACTGTAATTGGAGACTGTGATGGTAATTTTACATGTCAACTGACTGGACCACAATGTACCCAGACATTTGGTCAGATATTATTCTGGATGAGCCTGCCTGTAACAATGTGTTTCTGGATGAGATTAACATTTGTAAAATTTTATTTCTTTATTGAAGTATAATTGATTTACTGTATTCTGTTAGTTTCAGGTATACAGCAAAGTGATTCAGTTTTATGTATATATATATTCTTTTTCAGATTCTTTTCCCTAATAGGTTATTACAAAATATTGAGTATAGTTCCCTGTGGTATACAGTAGACCTTTGTTGGTTACCTATTTTATATATAGTAGTGTGTATATGTTAGTCCCAAACTCCTAATTTGTCCCTCCCCCACCCTTTTCCCCTTCAGTAACCATAAGTTTGTTTTCTATGTCTGTGGGTCTATTTCCATTTTATATAAATGTTCATTTGTATTATTTTTGAGATGAACATTTGAATTGGTAGACTGAGTAAAGCAGATTGCACACCCTAATGTGGGTGGGCTTTATCCAACCTGTTGAAGACCCGAATAGAACAAAACATGACCCTCCCATGAATAGGAGGGAACTCGTCCTGCCTGACTGCCTTGAGCCAGATGTTAGTTTTTCCCTGTCTTCTGGCACAAACTGAAACATTGGCTCTTCCTGGCTGTTGAGCCTGCTGATGTTCTGACTGGAACTACACCATAATCTGCCTTGGTTCTACAACTTGCTGATGGCAGGTTTGGAGATTTGTCATCCTCCGTAATTGTCTGAGCCTAATAGATAGATAAACAGATCGATAAAGATAGTCCTAGTCATCTATCTTTCTATCTATTGAGATGTATATATACATACACACATATACATCCTATTGATTCTGTTTCTCTAGAAAGCACTGCTTAACACAGAGACCTCTGCTCTTGGCACAGAAAATGCAGATTTTACTATTGACCAGAAAATGCAAAAAAAAAGATCTGCTTCCATCATGTGTGCATGGCAAGTGTTTCAAAGGGTAGCTAATTCTGTGGATGAAATTAGAATTCTGGTTTAACTGTGCATGTTGGAAAAGAAAATTGATTGTATTTTTTAAGAGTTTGGAAAGAGAAGCAAGTCAGTGCTCCATGAAAAACAAAGAAATTTGATTCAATAAACTTAAAAGTCCAATTTCATTGTTTTGTACACCATTACACATGTGATGTACCTCAGCTAAGGCCAAGTGGATGGCAAAAGAAGAAAAGAAGCAGAGGAAGGACCATGAGGAAATCAAATGACTGATACTAGTGAAACTACAATCAAGACCAATGTTGTATTGAAGTCTGTCCTTGTCATCTGACAGCCACCGAGAAGTGCCTACTCTAAGTCCATAGGGAGGCAACTTGAAGATATTAGCATCCATGGCTGCAGGGCAAAAATTGAATGACTCCAAAGAGACTGGGTGAGTCATCCTGAGACCCAATAGGAGAATGGAAGGATTTATCCTTGGTAAGATGAATTCTTAGTCCTGTTGATTTCTCTGGTGGACACTGACATGGATTTTTGTTGTTGTTGCTGTATTTTCAGTATGAAAAAATCATACTTCATACAAACAACTGTAGGAACAAATGATAAACCATTAATTAAGCCAAAGTAAAATGCCTTCCTTTTTGGGACTGGATAGCTTCATTACACGGATAGTTAGTAAAACCATTTGGAATCTGAAGAAGATAAATCACATTAGAAGAAATATATTTCCAAGGTCACTGATTTAAAGTTACAAGTTTGCAGCTGCAGCAACATCCAGAGATCAGAATAATACAATGATCCAAATATCAGTTTCCAAAGCAATAGAGATCAGAAAAATAATTTATACTTTGAAACATTAGTACTAATTTAGTTCATATATTTTATCTATTGTTGACTTCTCAGACAATATTAGCATCCCATTCTCTCTTGCTGGCAGTTTTATTTGCAAGACCTTATGAGTTGTGATAGAAAGTTCTTCTGTTGAACGTTACACATGCACAAGTGGGCTTGTGTACACACAACACACTCAGTTGTGGGTGCAGCCCAGTAACAAGGAAGAGCACAGTTTTGTCAGAGGGAAGAGGTCTGTGTCTCTCAGCCATCCCAGCTTGTCTCTTGCCTTTTACTCTTAGTGCTTTGGGCCAACCCGACTTCATCTTTTAAATTTCCTATTGACAGGCTAATAATTGAGTCAATCTGCTTGACTGTCTAGAAGAGTGTCCTGATCACTCTCTGGCTCTCTTCCTCCCCCAGGCCACAAGATTCTCCTCTCTAGGGCTCCTATATTGTAACCATATTGACCTGTTGGATTCTATTTGGGGTGTTCCTATTGGCTCTGGAAGCCGGGTTTTGAAATGCTGTATGTTTAGGGCCATGGCTAGTACATAGTGGGACCATGATAGACAATTACAGAAAGGTTGTAGATAATGCATACCTTTCAGTCAGACTGTATTTACTTTCCATAGGTAGTCAAAGGGAGGAAAGCAGGTGAGGTGAGATGGATTGGCAAAGGAAGTTGGAAAACAAAAAGGAAGGCAGAGAGGATTTCTTAGTCAAACTAGTTAGCTGGAGGCATGGATTTTAATTCTCAGCTAATAGGGACCGTGACAGACTGGGAAAAAAACTTATTTCTATTAAGTGGCACAGTGGATTTCTGTGAGGACAATTAAAAAAAATAACAGGAGGCTGGCTAAGGAAACCCTGAAAATAATAATTTTTAAGTTTCTAATTTCTATTTTAACGTATTTTTAGGAGATGAAATAAGAGTTCTCTAAAGGTTAAGAAAACGTTTTTCTCTGTTTCATCTTTTAGTCATGTAGTCTCTATTTAAAACAAGGGAACGAACTCTATTATGTAAGTCGTATGAAAGAATCAAGAGACTACCTATGCAGTATGCAGCTAAATACTTGATTATTACAGGATGGATTATAATTTGAATTATATATCTTACTCTATGAGGAAAAGCTCTTCCTATCAACAAAAATTCTGTATGGGTTATTGAACATGTGTCATACTACACATTGCAGATTGGTTATTTGCTGAAAGTGACTACAGAGTATTATTTGAGAATTAAATATGCACCTGAATGAATAGGGAGGAAGGAAACACTGAAATTAATTATGGGTTAACCTGACTCCTGTCTAAAAATGGATGAAAATAAATGAGGAGAGACATAATATTTATGAAGTATTTACTCTGGACAAGATAATATGTGTTTCTGGTCTGTTTATCCTACAGACTGTCAGATAAAGTAGGCAATATTATCCACATTTTCCAGATGTAATCCAGATAAGACCACAGAGTATTAGTAGTAAAGCAAACAACTGACTCAAGTCCATCCACAGTAATAACTCAGAAATATATAAGAAGATGAGGCAGGAGAATGAGTTGGAGGCTGTGTTCCTAGGATCAGAGAGGATTTCAGGGAAATGCACGTGTCAGTATTCGCCTGTGAATAGTTGTCTAAGAAGAACTCAGTCTGGAACTCATATCTGAGTAGAGGGCAAACACTAGGAGGTGACAGGGGGCAGGGGGATTATAAATCCTTCATGACCAGAAAAGCTGGTTATATAAAGAGGGTGGAAATGCAATCGGCAGATTACTCAGCTGGTGGGGAAGAGTAATAACTGGGCCAAAAGATCATATAAATAGAAATCTTTAAATAAAACTGATCAGAATTCTGGTGAGTGGAATCATGGTCCCCCAAAGATGTTCATGTCCTACTGCTTGGCACCAGCAAGGAGTTTTACCTTAAATGGCAAAATGAACTGGGTAGATGTGATTAAATTAAGATCAGTCAAGATTAAATGATTTTTTTAAAATTGAAGTATAGTTAATTTACAATATTTCAGATGTACAGCAAACTGATTCAGTTAAACGTACATATATTGATCTATGCCTCTACACTTCCTAAATTCCTAATTCCTACAATGAATTCTTCAACATTTTTTCTTAACTGCTAGAATATGACTATGTAATCTACTTTATATTCCAAAATATAATCTAATATTCACTTTCACAGTTAGGGTTTTGAGGTTAATATTACTTGGCAGTCTTTTCCAGCCCTGATGGCAGATTAGAGTCACCTGGAAGCTTTTGAAACTATAATGCTGGTCCCCACCACTGACCAATTAAATCAGAATCTCAATGGGTGAATCTCGACATCTAATCTTTTAAAAATTTCCCCACGTGATTTTAATGTAAAGTCAGGGCTAAGAATCAGCACTTTATAGTATTCTATTTTCCGAAGAAATTGTTTTACATTGAAACCAAGTTATGTCTTGACTATGGCTTTTTGTAGTTCATCCCGTTTTTCCATAATCATGGTTAATTAGGTGAAAAAAAAATGAGATGTCATCTCTCTTTTGTCATTTTAAAGTAAAGAAATTTTTTTTCCTAGAGGCATATGGGGCAGGGGAAATCGCAGGAGAATAATAGAGTGGTTGGAGTTGTTTTAAGTTGGTCCCTAAGACCTGAGATTATACAAGGCAATTTCTTCATGGCAAACCCAGTGGAGGCCAAAGCCCACTCCCAACAGGAAAGTATTTTTGATGGTCTCCTAAGATTTATAATTTTATTTTAGAATTCTGTGATTTCTCCTCATGGAGGAAAAAAATCTATGTTCCCTTTGGCATACTTGTAGAAGAGACTGGGGGCATTTCTTACCCTGCATTGCATCTCTTGCGTGTAATGCAGCCACAAGATGCTTTGAGGATATTAAATACTTACCTTCTATAAAAAATAAAAAAATAAATGTTATGATTGCCACTTTAGTCAAAGAGACACAAACCATAGCAGTATGTAAAGCTTTATGTTCCAGATGGTGATGAATCACTGATGGAGCCCCTGGAGTCTAATTGCACAACTTTCCTAGATAGCTATAAAGCATCAATTATGCAAAACAAGCGCTTTCCCTTAGTCGTTTCTCTAAGGAATTTTAATATAAATAGAAGAATATTATTAAACAAGTATTGCTTTGAATCTGAAAACTCTTCAGTTATAGCTAATAAAGATGTATATTGACTGTCTATCTGGAATACTGTTATAGGACTAGTCAGTAAAAATGAAAATTCTGTAACCTTAGGTTTCTATATTGTAATGCTGAAAAATAAATGTATTAGTAATTGTGGTGTTTATATAGGTTATGTAATTTAGGAAAATTTTTAATGCTTTATAAGCTCTGTATATATATTTGATTTCATACAATATTAGAAAAATATAATTCATACTTGTATCAAAAGCTGTTATGATACTTTCTTCTGTATCTCCTAGAGTCTCCCTGCCAAGGTATCATTATGAAACATTTTAACTTTGTTGACAGAGATGAGGAAAAACACCATGATTGGAATGAAAGGACCAATAAAATGTATATACCATCCAAAATCTACACTGATTTCTTACTGATCTCTCCTATTATAGTAAAGGAAGTACATCTATCATTTAAGTTCAGTAGGCCAGTGACTTCCCAGTTATTTATTAAGTGCACAGAGGTCGGAGTCTTCTCAGGATGACAGAGGTTGTGAAAGTTTTCATTAGGCAGCTACTCGAAGTTCCTCAAGTTGCAAACACACCTGCACATCACCTGCTTCTCCTAGGGCTCTAAAGCCTCCTAAGACAAGCACAGAGCCCCATTTCATTTCATCTCTGGAGGACACTAGTGAGGCCAGAAGTGCAGAGACAGCACAGAACCTCAGCTGCCTTCCCTGAAGTTTGCCAGAGCCACCAATCTGTAATCTTTTTTTTTTTTTTTAATTTATTTTTGGCTGTGTTGGGTCTTCGTTGCGGTGCACGGGCTTCTCATTGCAGTGGCTTCTCTTGTTGCAGAGCACGGGCTCTAGGCACGCAGGCTTCAGTAGTTGTGGCACGCGGGCTCAGTAGTTGCGACACACGGGCTTAGTTGCTCTGCAGCATGTGGGATCTTCCCAGACCAGGGATCGAACCCTGTGTTCCCTGCTTTGGCAGACGGATTCCTAACCACTGGTCACCAGGGAAGTCCCCCACCAGTCTGTAATCCTGAAGCAGTTGCTCTTCTAGCCTAATCCACATTGAAGTCCCCTTACAGCCCATAGGGCATCTCAGTGAAAAGATGAGATTTAGTAGCTGTTGGGTCAAATGAAATATTTTTGGTTTGGCTGTATTACAAACATTCTTCTCTACACTTATTTTTTTATTCCACTCTCATTGCTGTCCTTCTGTCCCCCAAACAGTTTACCAGGATGGAGCTGAAGCTGTCACTCTGGAATCAAGGAGAACTGGAAGAGCAGGCAGTGTCATGTGAGTTCTGAGGCTTCAGTTTCTGAGGATAAGCCTCTTGGGCAGGGGAAGGGCATCTCGAGAAAGGGAGGACTGAGACTTCAGGAAGCATATGGGAAAGAGAAGCAGTGTCTTATTCTGCAACCTACTCACATAACCTTTCCCATGAATAAGGCCTATTAAACTGACTGGATCTTGAAAAGGCTCCATTCACTCTTTCTTTTATGGCTTCCTTACAGAACAAATACCACAGAGAAACGAACAAAATGCTGGGTTGGTTATTACCTTTAAAGGCCATTCTAAGCAGAGTACCATATTATTCAAGACTAAAACGACATATTCACCTTAAGGCTCCAGGGAAATGTCAGGCACAATCGGGACCACAGAATATGGGCAGTGTATTATCTTTGCAGCTTTTCCCTTAACTCTGCAATAAAAAGTGTATGAAAAATAAAAATGGTCAAGGACCAGCAAAGGAAAAGTCATTTTCTACTTTTGGTGCAAGAATTTAGAAGTGGTAGTTATGGCATGGGGGAGACAGCAGTGTTTACTTGAAGTCACTGTAACCTTTAGGAACTTAATGCCAAGGGAGATGATATTAAATTCTTATGCAAGTGAGATTTCATTTTTAAGATTTATAGATTTTTAAAAAATATTGGAGACCTTTAAAATTAATCTTTATGTCATTATGATTATCCATTTATTTACTTTCTCCTACTGCGGCCATCTGTGGACAATATTGGGGAATGAGTGGGATGAATATTTTTTCTCCTCTGTTAGCTTCTTTTTCTTTCCCTTGGACAAGCTTCTTATTCCATGGAGTTTTCCACCAACCCCCACCAAAATTTATCCAGCTACTCATTCCCACTAAAATGGGAAATATAATTGATAACATTTCTACCCTGAAAGTTTTACCTTTCCAGGAGGACTTACAGTCTGCTGTTATTATTCGTGCAGTGTGTTAAACACGCATGCCCTCCTGAGCGCTTCTGCGCTTATGTTTATAGATGCCACTGATCTTCCATAGTGTTTCATTCATGGACATTGCAAGTAATCCAAGACACATTGTAGTTTTTATTTCTGATAGAAAGTGAGACTATATCTTATAAAGTTATACTTCTGCAGTTTAAAAAATGGGAAATGGAATTTTATTGAACAAAGAATCAAAGGGAAAGGAGTTTTTGCAAGTGATAATGACTTTGCAGTTAAGACAAAATGGAATAGAGATCTATAAACTGCCATTTTATTATGATGAAAGGTTAATGGTTCCCATTTGACAGATGACAACCTATGAAACAGTATGTGACTCATGAGGGAAGTTATTAATTGAGGTCTCATAATAATGTAGGGTACCTTGACTATCATAATGTTAGCACCTCATTTCTTGAGCTCTTACTATGTGGCAAGTGCTGCACTAATACTAGGATCACCATAAAAATCTTAGGGTGAAAGTAATATTAACTCTGTTACAGAATAGGAACCTTATACTTAAAATATTATAGAAATTAACAAGTGGCAGAGCCAGGGTTCAAATCCAGGTCTGTCAGTCCCAGAACTCCCAGAACTTGGTTTCTTATCGAGTTTCTTGTCCTGGATTGAAATTTTTGGAAATGTACAGGAAACAAACATTTTTTTAATTTAAGTATAGTTGATTTACAACGTTGTGTTAATTTTTGCTGTACAGCGAAGTGATTCAGTTATACATATATACTTATATACATTCTTTTTCATATTCTTTTCTATTATGGTCTACCACAGGATATTGAATACAGTTCCCTGTGCTACACAGCAGGACCTTGTTGCTTATCTATTTTATATATAATACTTTGCATCTGCTAACCCCAACCTCCCACTCCATCCCTCCCATACCAGCCTCCTTGGCAACCACAAGTCTGTTCTCTATGTCTGTGAGTCTTAAGAAACAATATTTTTTTGACACACAGGAGCTTATAGTATGAACCTAAGAGTCTGAAAATTTTACAATAAAGTTTCTGTAGACAGTTTATAAATTGTAACACTGAGATGGTATGTGGTTATAAATTTATTGCTTTCTACTCCAAAATCACCTTCATTTCCTGCTTTACCCTCCTGAGTGGAAGGAGCTCCTTTAAGCATGCTGCATCCAGTGCAATGTTGAGCTTCCTCAGTATAAGGCACTGAAGGGCAATTGCTGGAGGAGAGGGCTTCTCTTGGTGTTTTTAGAGGCTGCACCATTGGTCACTGATGCAGATGAGAGGACATCCTGTGATGCTCTGCCCCAGGCAGGCGCAAAAGAGAGAATGGATGGTCTCCCGGTGAACTTACAGACCTGGGCTGGCTAGGGATAACCCTCCCACAGGCCTCCTGCCCACAGCGGTGCTCTGACTCCCTCTGCATGCTGTTTTGCCTACTCACAGGTTGTGGATCACCTGTGCCACATCTCTTTCTGTTTGTCAGGTGACTGAGTGCCATCTGTAACCTGGATGACCCAGTGATGTTCTCTGCCCTACAGTGGGTTGTTCTCCAGTGAGGTCTGAACCGTCCCTCGGGGAGGGAGCCCGCTTTTCAAGTTGCTTCTTTCTTGGTTACTCTCTCTCAGCAGTAAGTATTTGTTAGAGGTTTCTTTACATCTTCTAGTTACTCTTATAATGGCTTAATTTTTCATATTAAACTTTTCCTGTTTAGATGGCTATGTGGTTTGTCTCTTAGATGATAAACAGGAAGCAGATAATGTGGGTTAGCAAATGATACTGATTCCACAATTCCCAGTATTTCTGACACTCTACCCCATGCTACTGTGGAAATATAATTGCCCTTAAATTTGTTTTGTTTTTATTTAGAAAAGTTATAGTGAGATTTCACTTTTTCCTAAAATTTCAGTGGAACAGTTTCAAAAAGAAACAAGTTCTAGTAGAAGATTAGTGAGTAAAAACTGGGCATCTTACTTCTGTTGTTGTTTTAGCATGCCTATGGTGTTTTCCTCTGGGACGTTAAACTGATCATCACTCACATTATTAACAAGATTAATTTGCCTCACTCAGTTACATCTTATTCCCTAAATACCATGTCCCTTACTTAACATTCATCTTTGACATTTCTTAATTCCTTCAGTGCTCCTGCTAATACTCAAATTTATCATGTCCTCTTTTCTAGTTTTACACGTTATCGCTCCACTCTTTCTGTTTATACAATAAGTAGCCAAAGGGATTTATTAGTAGTGCAATCTACTCTTTTCTAGGTATAGATATCAGCTATCTATATCTCTATATACCTATCTCTATCCATCTATCTATCTATATATCTAAAAAAATGAATTTGAAGCAAAATAATTGATCCTGTTTGAATTTTAACTCAGGTAGAGATTGGAAAGAAATTCTAACAGGTAGGGCATTCAAAGATTAAGACTTGCTAGGATGACAAAACTTGTATTTTAAAATATATGAACAGTTAAAAATCTCATAGGCTAATAGACAGATGGTGTTTGTGGGTGTGTCATATTTTTTGGCATTATATGAGTGAGTGACATTAAGGGAGAAAAGGAATCAAATCTTGAATCTACCACTTACTAACTTTAGGATCATTGTAATATATCTCACCTTGCCTAAGCCTCAGTTTTCTTATCCATGTAATTGGGATATACTAATATCATTTGTTTGACTGTGTTTAGTATTAGCGAGGTAAAGCACTTTAATTCCCTGGCACAGTGGCCTGCTCCATACACCTCCTAGGCTGCAGCGCCTTCTGCCCTGATTTATCAGTCTATACTCCAACATCAGTTTTCACTTCCAAAAAGATTCTGAAATCTCTTACCTGCTAACACCTAGCTCCTATTCGTTTCTGTTCTTGTTGAATATTTATCCCATTTTATTCTTTTACTGTCATTTTAAATGGACTCTCAGGAGGAATAGATGATAAATGTGTATTTCAGTCTTCCTTTTTGGATGCTAAGCTGCTCCAAATAATTTTAATATAACTGTACAGATTACTTTAACCTCTGTGAATGGTGTGCATCTCATACTCATAGGGGCCCCATAAACTGGGTATTATTATTCTCATTCATAGTTAAAACTGGGTCTTTAGGTGGTTAAATAATTTGATTATTCAGCTGATCTAATACATTCAAGAATGAAGATTCAAGCCCATGTCTTTAATTGTACAAAGTCCATGCTGTTCTTATCCTCTCAAACACAGGTTACATCAGTAGTCTAACTGGAATGCAAGATTATTTCAGCAGTTAGCCATAGCAATAAAATACGTCCCCAAAAATACTACTGCATTTTTTGCATTTGTCATGAAAGAACACCTGTTAACATATAAATAACTTGCACAGTAATGTGAGACTTTTTGTTTATTGCAGATCACCAATGAGTTTCCCACTACTAAATCTAAGGGTCAGTTTTTAGTCCTCATTTTTCTGGCCTAAAACCAACCTTTGACACATTTGAGCATTCCTTCCGTCAGAAATACCTTTGTTACTTGGGTTCTAAATGGCCACATTCTCTTCATTTTCTTCCTATCTGGCGGACACTTGGCCTCAGTCTCTGTTACGGTTGGAGGCCCGAAGGACTCAGTCTTCAGACTACTTCTCTTCTGTTTGCAGTTATAGTCCCTTTGGGGACTCATTTAATCTCCATAAAGTTCATCTCTTGCTGGTGAGTTACAAATTGTTTCACCAGCCTGGTGAAATTCTCTCCTGAATCCATACTTCTTTATCCGACTGCCTACATGATGACATCTCCACCTGTTTCTAATAGAAAGTCTGGAGACATCTAGACATCTCAAACTTAATGTGTTTAAAACCAACGCTTGTAATCTTATTCCCTGATGCTGTTTTACTTATAATTTCCTATATCAGTTACTAGCAACTCCATCCTCCAGTAGCTCAAACCAAAAGCTTTCCTTTCTTTTGCCCACATGCTAATTTCTCTTCATTATCAGTTAACTCTACCTTTAAAATATATCCAGAACCATCAACTAATCACCATCCCCATCACTCCTACCCTGGTTCCAAGCACCATCATCTCTGGCATTAATTATTGTAACAGATTCTCAGCTGGTCTCCCTAATCCCGCCCTTGTCTCCATAGAGTCTATTTTCAAAACATCACATTAAAATGTATGTCAGATTATGTCACATCCCTCCTCAAAAATGGCATCCCATTTCTTTCAGAGTAAATGTGAAATCCCAGTAACGGTATATTGCACCTTGACATAATTTGTTGCAATTCTTTTACTGCTCACCCTGCTCTACTTCACTGCTTCTTGAGCTTACCAGGAACACGCCAGTCTTGGAGCTTTGCAATTCTGTTCTCTGCTTGGAATATCTTTCCTCCAGAAATCCATAGGACTTGCTGCCTCTGTTCCTTCAAATCTTTGCTCGTATATCACCTTTTTTAAAAAAAAATATTTATTTATTTATTTATTTGCTTGTGCCAGGTTTTAGTTGCAGCAGGTGGGCTCCTTAGTTGCGGCTTGCAGGCTCCACAGTTGTGGCATGTGAGCCCTTCGCTGTGGCAAGCACGTGGGATCTAGTTCCCTGACCAGGGATTGCACCCGGGCCCCCTGCATTAAGAGTGCAGAGTCTCACCCACTGCACCACCAGGGTAGTCCCTCACGTAACCACCTTCTCATAAGCCCTACCCAGGCCATCCATCCCATTTACAACTGCAGTCTCTCCCACAGCTCTTTCAAATTCCCTTATGTTTTTCTCTTAATATTTACCACCTCCTATTGGACTATATAATGACATTATTTTTTGTGTTTTTGGTCTCTCTTGCCCCTTCCCCTCTTCTCCCAGTAAATACATTCGCAGTGCGTAGAATTTCACCTGTTTTTATAGAGATTCAATCAATTAAAAAAAATTGTTCAGTGAATGAATAAACATCATGGTGAGACTCCAGATTTTTGACACAGTTATTGATCGGGGCCTATTACAAGAAAACTTGCAGTACAGTTACTTGAAGTATCTTCTTTTTTTCAGGCAAGACCATCCCTAAAACACTAAAGATCGATCCCACTAACTTTTTCCTTAAAATCATTCTCAAATATTTGATGGTGCTAAATATTCCAGTCCCTATGAGAGTGAAGACTCAACAAAGACCCTCTGCTAAATATGTTAAAATAATTTACAAAAAGATGAAGTTGAAAATGTGAAAGACAAGGAATAAAATAATAGAACAACCATATTTGCTGGCTTACATTTATGGAATAATACTAGACATGACCATTTTTTCCCCTTTCACCTCACAAAAAAAAGCTAAAGTCTTGAGAACATCAAAAAAACCTCCAAAATAGGTCAACAAGTTCATTGCCCTTCAAGGCCATTCTTTAGCTAATGCTCCAGCCTTTAGAATTGGCTGTTGCATTTGCCACTTTAAGAAACACTAACATCTGCCTGAGTACTGCTCTCCCCGACTCCAGCAGGTGAGCAGGCTTTCTAACAGCAAGCCTTGCTCTAATGAACAGAAGTTATATTCCCGTGTATACATATAGTTGATTCACTTTGTTATACAGCAGAAACTAACACACCATTGTAAAGCAATTATACTCCAATAAAGATGTTAAAAAAAAAAAAGTTATATTCCCCAAGATATTCATTTGGCAGGGTTATTGGGCTGTTCTCAGCAATTCTCCAAACTTGCATTTCACACTTCTTTAGTTCTGAAGAGGAAAAAGGAAAAACAACTTCAATGTTTTGCAAAAGCAAAACAGGAAATGTCAGAGCATTAAGTGGCTACAAAATGAATTTCTAAGAGCTCTCTTGCCATCTTGCTGGGATAAATCATCCAAGATGATACCATTTTGAATTCTGTACATGGTTAAATACTTTCAGCTTATTACTGTAAGGTTTAGGCTACTTTAAAAAGTGCCCCTATTTTGGGCTTATTGTTGGTTCAGAGCTATTTTGGAGAACCTGGTTTGGCTTGGATGAACTCTGAGAGTTTGATTCAAATGGAGACCAACCAGGTGTCTTCCTGATTCTGCTTGATATATTTTAGGTGAATAATTTACATTGGTCTTTAAAATTACTGCTTCATTTAAACTTACATTTCTTCCATAGTTCTTTGGAAAATGTTGAGAAATAGTGATATTAATTTTTTGTTTTCTTTGTGAAAACATTTTAAGTTATTTAAACGGTTGCCAAAATTAGTCTGTATTTCTTAGTTCAGTGGGTAGGTAAAGCTACAAGTGAAAAGGAAAGGAGGGGTGAAGAAGTGACTTCTATGGAAGCAAAAAGAAACGTGAGTAACTTAAGCCTCATTAGTTTGATAGTTAAGAAAGAGGGACAGAGAAGTTTAGGCGTCAAGGAGAGCATTAACCAAGAGAAACATAAAACAGCATAAGGTACAGGCATACCTTATTTTACTGCGCTTTACATCACTATTGTGCTTTGCAGATACTGTGGGGTTTTTTTACAAATTGAAGGTTTGTGGCAACTGTGCATTGAACAACCCTACTGGGGCCACTTTTTCTAATAGCATTTGCTCATTTCATGTCTCTGTGTCATATTTTGGTAATTCTTGAAATATTTCAAGTTTTTTTATGATTGTATTTGTTATGGTGATGTGCAGTTTTCTTCAATGTTACCATCGTAACTGTTTTGGGGCATCACAAACCATGCCCATATAAGACAGTGAACTTGATCAGTAAATGTTGTGTGTGTTCTGACTGCTCTACCGATGGGCCATTTCCCCATCTCTCTCACTCTCCTTGGGCCTTTATTCCCTGAAACAGAACAATATTGAAATTAGGCCTATGAATAAGCCTACAATGGCCTCTGAGTGTTCAAGTGAAAGGAATAGTTGCACATCTCTCACTTTAGAAGTTCATGAACTATTCTGTGTACTTCTTTCACACAGTTCTTTCCCAACTTTGGAGAGTTACTTTTTGTTCATGGTCAATCAGCACTCAGACAAAAATGCAAGAGGAATCCCCTGCAGATTTCTGGAACTCTTTCTTTTTTCTTTCTTTCTTTCTTTTTTTTTTTTTTAACATCTTTATTGGAGTATAATTGCTTTACTTGTGTGTTATTTTCTGCTTGGAACTCTTTCTGTATGCAGTTATCTCTCTCTCTCTTTTTAATTTTTGGTACAAATTCTAGCTTCTGATCTCCATCTCCTCAATTTAACGAGATTGCAAAGCTCCGTTTGTGTTTCCTCTGCCTGCGCTGTAGTCTTGAAAATTGCTTCAGGAAAGTATGCTGGTGAGTTTATAGGATCCACCTTATTTCTCTACTCCCAGGAATCACATCCTAACTGCTCACTATTCAGTGAATGAACAGAGTGGTTTCATACATTGTCCAAGTTTTTTAGTTGTTTAAGATGGGAGGGCAAATCCACTCCCTGTTACTCCATTTTGAACAGAAGCAGCAATATATAAAAATGATATTTTTATCTGCTATCTGCCTGATCCTTTTGCCTAATGTCTCCACAGTTTTCAGAAGTAGGTGGGGAATATGGGTGCTATTTATTTGGTCTCATTCAAAGAACTCAATGATGTCCCCCAACTTTAGAAAAACAAACTTTCAATATTTTTAGAAAATAAAATTTTCATCATAAAGTTAGTTAAAAATAAGAAAATAAGTCACACAGTGCTATTTCAGAATTTGTGAATATGCTGAAACTTACATAGAGCGAAGGTACATATACTTTGTTATTTTTCCATAATCTATCGAAGATGTTTTACCATTCAATATATTCAGTATATGTTTCAAAAAATCCTTCTTGATCCCCCAAATAATTCAGATTGAGAAAACTATTCTAGAGAAGTCTATATATCTATAAGGTATTGTATAAATTTTAAATAAAAGATACCTGGGGAGTTGCTTATGGGGAGATACTGTCTGTGTCTTGGTAATATGGCTGGGCTCTGCTGGACTCACACTTATACGTGATGTTGTCGTCAGGTTGGTTTAGAAGGGCCGCAGCTGGGAAAGCCAGTCTCGTTCCATGTGGTTTTTCATCATCTTCTTCTTTAGTGTGAGCTTTTTCACATGGGGCAGTGGTTTCCAGGAACAGCAAGAGGCAGAACTTCAATGTGCAAACTTTTTTTCAGGCCTTTGCTTGTGTTAATGTTTCTGATGTTCCCTTGCCCCCCAAAGTTTCATAGGCAGCCTCAGATTTGAAGCACGAAGAAAGGTATATTATAAAACTGTGGGATAATCTTCAAAGTTTTGTGCCCATTTTTGCAATCTCTCATGTGTCATTTCATCACAACATGTGTCAATAGTCTTTTAAAATTCTTTAATGAAGGATGGATATGGGGTTATGGATCTTTAATATAAATTGATTCACTTTCTTTGGAGGACAGTTTGGCAATATATGTTTACCTCTGGATACCTCTTCTAGGAAATTTTATTACAGATGTACTCACATATGCACATAAATAGGTATAAAATTACTTTTATTGTTTTATTATGATTGATGGCAGAAGACAGGAAACAACTAAATGTGGTTAACAGGTAGTGTTTAAATAATTTATAGAACATGTATACAATGGCATATTATACACCTGGTGAAAATAACTAAATGAATCAATATGTGCTGATATGAAAGAAACTTTATAAATTGTTATTAGAAAAGAAAAACCCATGGCATAGAAGAGTGCCTGTCCTTAGATATACGTTTTTAAAAAGGGTATGTATGTAAAGATGAAAACAAACATTTGTATAAGTAGTACAGTTTCTTGGATGCAGAAACAAATTGTTGATTGTTGTTTCTGTGGAGGTGACTTGGAGCAGCATTTAAATTTCATTATATATCTTTTTTCTTCCATTTATACCCTTCACTGAGTGCACTGGTTACTTTATTTTTCAGATGAAACTATCTAGTGAGAGAAAACATCACTTTAAAATAAAAGGTTTGTGCAAAGAGCATTCAACAGTGAATGCAGTGGTGAAGCATAGAGTAACTCAAAATATCCCTATTACAACAACAGACAAAAATACTTGGTGCAAGGAATGTATAAATGCTTCAGCATGGAGCTCCAGAGAAGGTAGAAATCACCATCTTTGCTGGGGAAAGAGGGATGATTTTCTGAAGATGGCTTTTAGGATGGGTCTTTATGTTAGAGATGGGGGAGGAGGCCAGAAAGTGGAAACAGTAAGCGGGGGATGGAGATGCTGAAATGACCCAAGAAATGGAGCGTGAAACTATGAATTAGGACACAAAATTCCAGGCTATAGTGCTTCTCTCTCTTTAAAACTTTAATTTTCCTTTAGAATTATTAATATGGTAGTGATTTTAATTAGATTTGACGAGAAAATTTAGAAAATTCTTGTGATGTATCAGACTTTCATATGAAAGCACTAGCTGGCAAATAAGGTTGAATAGGACAGTTACCTACGGTGAAGTGATGCTCTAAAACAGGTAAAAGGAGCACTGAGTGGGAGCATGAGGGGGATCAATAATCAAATTGTTTTTGAGTTAAAACCTTGACCTTGGGTTCAGAGTTCAGTCCTTCTCATTGACCATTTGCTTGGTGATTTCATGGCTAGCCCTCTGAGACTAGAGCATCGAAGTGAAAGGGAAAACCCAGACCTCCTCTTTGGGGTCCGTGAAGGGAGAGCTGCTCTTCTGTTAAACAGTCAGAGAAAATTGGCATAATTCAAAAAGAGTCATGTACCACAATGTTCACTGTAGCTCTGTTTATAATAGCCAGGGCATGGAAGCAACCTAAGTGTCCACCAACAGATGAATGGATAAAGAAGATGTGGCACATATATACAATGGAATATTACTCAGCCATAAAAAGAAACGAAATTGAATTGTTTGTAGTGAGGTGGATGGAATGAATTTGTCATACAGAGTGAAGCAAGTCAGAAAGAGAAAAACAAATACCATATGCTAACACATATATATGGAATCAAAAAAAAAAAAAATTGGCAATGGGTAGAAGTGTCCCAAGGCTACCAATGCCATTGTTTTCTACTCAGTCTGCTGACTCTGTGACTGTTATCTTTGTTCAAATTGTGCTTTGGGGAGTGATCAGGCAAACACACAAGCTTCTGAAATTCATTGCAATCCAAGTAAGTGCATGGATCCTGAGTTCATTCCTGTATGACACAGGGGAATTCCTTTTTTTTTTTTTTAAATGACACCTTCAAGGGTACACTCAATAACTTGTATAGTTAAAACATAAGCCTATGCTTCTTTCTAGATGTGACAAAATTCATTCTGGAAAGTTTTGCAAGTATTTAAGTTAGATTAGTTGTTTTCATATAATGAATCATGTCAGAAAGGGCTGCTCACTATATGATGTTAATTCCTTCAAGGTCTGAACCTAACAAACCACATTCCAAAGTTTCAGTGGTAGTAAGTATGGTAAATCCTGGCTGAAATTCCATCTATTTTCAAAATTCTGTGTTTTATTTAGTCTCCAGTCCCACTTCCCTCATGAGACTGGCATGTAAACTGGGATTTAGTTTCCTGCCTTTTAAGAAAAGAGGTTTTAATGCAGTGAAGCAAAACTTCACAGCTCTTTTTATTTTATTTATTTTTTTAACATCTTTATTGGAGTATAATTGCTTTACAATGGTGAGTTAGTTTCTGCTGTATAACAAAGTGAATCATCTATACATATACATATATTCCCATATCTCCTCCCTCTTGCGTCTCCCTCCCACCCTCCCTATCCCACCCCTCTAGGTGTTCACAAAGCACCAAGCAAATCTCCCTGTGCTATGCGTCTGGTTCCCACTAGCTATCTGTTTTACATTTGAGGGTGTATATATGTCCATGCCACTCTCTCACTTCATCCCAGCTTACACTTCCCCCTCCTCCTGTCCTCAAATCCATTCTTTACGTCTGCATCTTTATTCCTTTCCTGCCCCTAGGTCCTTCAGAACCATTTTTTTTCTTGTATTCCATATATATGTGTTAGGATACGGTATTTGTTTTTCTCTTTCTGACTTACTTCACTCTGTATGACAGACTCTAGCTCCATCCACATCACTACAAATAACTCAATTTCGTTTCTTTTTATGGCTGAGTAACATTCCATTTATATATGTGCCACATCTTCTTTATCCATTCCTCTGTCGATGGACACTTAGGTTGCTTCCATGTCCTGGCTATTGTAAATAGAGCTGCAATGAACATTATGGTACATGACTCTTTTTGAATTATGGTTTTCTCAGGGTATATGCCCAGTAGTGGGATTGCTGGGTCATATGGTATTTCTATTGTTAGTTTTTTTAAGGAATATCCATACTGTTCTGCATAGTGTCTGTATCATTTCACATTCCCATCAACAGTGCAAGAGGGTTCCCTTTTCTCCACACCCTCTGAAGCATTTACTGTTTGTAGATTTTTTGATGATGGCCATTCTGACTGGGGTGAGGTGATACCTCATTGTAGTTTTGATTTGCATTTCTCTAATGATTAGTGATGTTAAGCATCCTTTCATGTGTTTGTTGGCAATCTGTGTATCTTCTTTGGAGAAATGTCTATTTAGGTCTTCTGCCCATTTTTGGATTTGTTTGATTGTTTTTTTGATATTGAACTGCATGAGCTGCTTGTAAATTTTGGAGATTAATCCTTTGTCAGTTGCTTCATTTGCAAGTATTTTCTCCCATTCTGAGGGTTGTCTTTTCATCTTGTTTATGTTTTCCTTAGCTGTACAAAAGCTATTAAGTTTCATTAAGTCCCATTTGTTTATCTTTGTTTTTATTTCCATTTCTCTTAGAGGTGGGTCAAATGGATCTTGCTATGATTTCTGTCATAGAGTGTTCTGCCTGTGTTTTCCTCTAAGAGTTTTATAGTGTCTGGCTTTACATTTAGCTCTTTAATCCATTTTGAGTTTATTTTTGTGTATGATGTTAGGAACTGTTCTAATTTTATTCTTTTACATGGAGCTGTCTACTTTTCCCCGCACCACTTATTGAAGATGCTGTCTTTTTCCATTGTATATTCTTGCCTACTTTATCAAAGATAAGGTGACCATATGTGCGTGGGTTTCTCTCCTGGATTTGTATCCTGTTCTATTGATCTATGTTAGTGTTTTTGTGCCAGTACCATACTGTATTGATTACTGTAGCTTTGTAGTATAGTCTGAAGGCAGGGAACCTGATGCTTGCATTTCCTTTTTTCTTTCTCAAGATTCTTTGGCTATTTGGGGTCTTTTTTGTTTCCATACAAATTGTAAAAATTTTTGTCTAGTTCTGTGAAAAATGCCATTGGTAGTTTGATAGGGATTGCATTGAATCTATAGATTGCTTTGGGTAGTATAGTCATTTTCACAATGTTGATTCTTCCAATCCAAGAATATGGTATATCTCTCCATCTGTTTTTATCATCTTTAATTTCATCACTGTCTTATAGTTTTCTTCATACAGGTGTTTTGTCTCCGTAGATAGTTTTATTCCTAGGTATTTTATTCTTTTTGTTGCAGTGGTAAATGGGAGTGTTTCCTTAATTTCTCTTTCAGATTTTTCATCATTAGAGTGTAGGAATGCAACAGATTTCCATGCATTAATTTTGTATCCTGCTACATTACCAACTTCATTGATTAGATCTAGTAGTTTTCGGGTAGCATCTTTAGGATTCTCTATGTATAATATCATGCCATCTGTAAACAGTGACAGCTTTACTCCTTCTTTTCCGATTTCTATTCCTTTTATTTCTTTTTCTTCTCTGATTGCTGTGGCTAAAACGTCCAAAACTATGTTGAATAATAGTGGTGAGAGTGGACAACCTTGTCTTGTTCCTGATCTTAGAGGAAATGATTTCAGTTTTTCACCTTTGAGAATGATGTTGGCTGTGGGTTTGTCATAAATGGCCTTTATTATGTTGAGGTAAGTTCCTGCTATGCCTACTTTCTGGAGGGTTTTTATCCTAAATGGGTGTTGAATTTTGTCAAAAGCTTTTTCTGCATATATTGAGATGATCATATGGTTTTTCACCTTCAATTTGTTAATATGGTGTATCACATTGATTGATTTGCATATATTGAAGAATCCTTGCATTCCTGGGATAAACACCACTTGATCATGGGGTATGATCCTTTTAGTTGTGCACTTGGATTCTGTCTGCTACTACTTTGTTGAGGATTTTTTGCATCTGTGTTCATCAGTGATATTGGCCTGTAGTCTTCTTTCTTTGTGACATCTTTGTCTGGTTTTGGTATCAGGGTGATGGTGGCCTCATAGAATGAGTTTGGGAGTGTTCCTCCCTCTGCTATATTTTGGAAGAGTTTGAGAAGGATAGGTGTTAGCTCTTCTCTAAATGTTTGATAGAATTCACCTGTGAATCCATCTGCTCCATGGCTTTTGTTTGTTGGAAGATTTTTAATCACAGTCTCAATTTCAGTGCTTGTGACTGGTCCATTTATATTTTATATTTCTCCCTGGTTCAGTCTTGGAAGGTTGTGCTTTTCTAAGAATTTGTCCATTTCTTCCAGGTTGTCCATGTTATTGGCATAGAGTTGCTTGTAGTAATCTCTCATGATCCTTTGTATTTCTGCAGTGTGAGTTGTTACTTCTTTTTCATTTCTAAATGTGTTGATTTGAGTCTTCCTTTTTTTCTGGATGAGTCTGATGGTTTATCATTTTTGTTTCTTCTCACAGAACCAGCTTTTAGTTTTATTGATCTTTGCTATTGTTTCCTTCATTTCTTTTTCATTTATTTCTACCCTGATCTTTATGATTTCTTTCCTTCTGCTAATTTTGGGGGTTTTTTGTTCTTCTTTCTCTAATTGCTTTAGGTGTAAGGTAAGGTTGTTTATTTGAGATGTTTCTTGTTTCTTGAGGTCTGATTGTATTGCTATAAACTTGCCTCTTAGAACTGCTTTGGCTGCATCCCATACGTTTTGGGTCGTGTTTTCACTATCATTTGTTTCTAGGTATTTTTGATCCCCCCTTTGATTTCTTCAGTGATCTTTTTGTTATTTAGTAGTGTAGTGTTTAGCCTCCCTGTGTTTGCATTTTTTACAGATTTTTTCCTGTAATTGATATCTAGTCTCATAGCGTTGTGGTCGAAAAGTTACTTGATACGATTTCACCTTTCTTAAATGTACCAAGGCTTGATTGTGACCCAAGTTATGGTCTATCCTGAAGAATGTTCCATGAGCTCTTGACAAGAAAATGTATTCTGTTGTTTTTGGATGGAATGTCCTATATATATCAATTAAGTCCATCTAGTTGAATGTATCATTTAAAGCTTGTGTTTCCTTATTTATTTTCATTTTGGCTGATCTGTCCACTGGTGAAAGTGAGGTGTTAAAGTCCCGTGCTATGATTGTGTTGCTGTCGATTTCCCCTTTTATGGCTGTTAGCATTTGCCTTATGTATTGAGGTGCTCCTCTGTTGCGTGCATAAATATTTACAATTGTTATATCTTCATCTTGGGTTGATCCCTTGATCATTATGTAGTGTCCTCTTTGTCTCTTGTAATAGTCTTTATTTTAAAGTCTATTTTGTCTGATATGAGAATTGCTACTCCAGCTTTCTTTTGATTTCCATTTTCATGGAATATCATTTTCCATCCCCTCACTTTCAGTCTGTATATGTCCCTAGGTCTGAAGCTGGTCTTTTGTAGACAGTGTATATATGGGTGTTTTTTTTGTATCCATTCAGCCAGGCTATGCTTTTTGGTTGGAGCATTTAATCCATTTACATTTAAGGTAGTTATTGATGTGTATGTTCCTATTACCATTTTGTTAATTGTTTGGGGTTTGTTATTGTAGGTCTTTTCTTTCTCTTGTGTTTCCTACCTAGAGAAGTTCCTTTAGCATTTGTTGTAGAGCTGGTTTGGTGGTGCTGAATTCTCTCAGCTTTTGCTTGTCTATAAAGGTTTTAATTTCTCCATCGAATCTGATTGAGATCCTTGCTGAGTATATTAATCTTGGTTGTAGGTTTTTCCCTTTCATCACTTTAAATATGTCCTGCCACTCCCTTCTGGCTTGCAGAGTTTCTGCTGAAAGATCATCTGTTAACCTTATGGGGATTCCCTTTTGTGTTATTTGTTGTTTTTCCCTTGGTGGTTTTAATATTTTTTCTTTGTATTTAATTTTTGATAGTTTGATTAATATGTGTCTTTGCATGTTTCGCCTTGGATTTATCCTGTATGCGACTCTCTGCATTTCCTGGAATTGATTAAATATTCCCTTTCCCATATTAGGGAATTGTTCACATATAATCTCTTCAAATATTTTCTCACTCCCTTTCTTTTTCTCTTCTTCTCCTGGTACCCCTATAATTCGAATGTTGTTGCATTTAATGTTGTCCCAGACGTCTCTAAGACTGTCCTCAATTCTTTTAATTCTTTTTTCTTTATTCTCTTCTGCAGTAGTTATTTCCATTATTTATCTTCCAGGTCACTTATCTGTCCTTCTGCCTCAGTTATTCTGCTATTGATTCCTTCTAGAGGTTCTGCCTCAGTTCTTCTGCTATTGATTCCTTCTAGAGAATTTTTCTTTTCATTTATTGTGTTGTTCATCATTGATTGTTTGCTCTTCAGTTCTTCTAGGTCCTTGTTAAGCATTTCTTGTATTTTCTCCATTCTGTTTCCAAGATTTTGGATCATCTTTACTATCATTACTCTGATTTCTTTTTCAGGTAGACTGCCTATTTCCTCTTTATTTGTTTGGTCTGGTGGGTTTTTACCTTGTTCCTTCATCTGCTGTGTGTTTCTCTGTCTTCTTTTGCTTTATTTACTGTGTTTGGGGTCTCCTTTTTGCAGGCTGCAAGTCTGTAGCTCCCATTGTTTATGATGTCTGCCCCCAGTGACTATGGTTGTTTCAGTGGGTTCCTGGTGGAGGGGACTTGTGCCTGTATTCTGGTGGATGAGGCTGGATCTTGACTATCTGGTGGGCAAGACCGCATCTAGTGGTGTGTTTTGGTGTGTCTGTGACCTTTTTATTATTTTAGGCAGCCTCTCTGCTAATGGGTGGGCTTGTGTTCCTGTCTTGCTATTTGTTTGGAATTGGATGCCAGCATTGTAGCTTGCTGGTCGTTGAGTAGAGCTGGGTCTTATATTTGAGATGGAAATTTCTGGCAGAGCTTTTGCCGTTTGATATTACATGGAGCCGGGAGGTCTCTGGTGGACCAATGTCCTGAACCTGGCTCTCCCACCTCAGGGGCACAGGGCTGACCCCCAGCTGGAGCACCAAGACCCTGTCAGCCACACGGCTCAGAAGAAAAGGGAGAAAGAAAGAAAGAAGGAGAGAGGGAGAGGGATGGAGAAGGAAGGAAGGAAGGGAGGGAGGAAGGGAGGAAAGAAAGAAAAAAATAGTTATTAAAATAAAAAATTTAAAAAGTTACTAAAAATTAAAAAGTAGTTTAAAAAGAGAAAGAAGAGAGCAACCAAACCAAAAAACAAATCCACCAATGATAACAAGTGCTAAAAACTATACTAAAAAACAGCGGACAGACAGAACCCTAGGGCAATGTTAAAAGCAAAGCTATACAGACAAAATTACATAAAGAAGCATACACATACAAATACACACAAAATGAGAAAAAGGAAGAAAATATATATGTATATATATATGAAATAAAAAAGGAAGAGAGCAACCAAATCAATAAACAAATCTACCAATGATAATAAGCTCTTAATACTAAACTAAGATAAACATAAAACCAGAAACAAATTAGATGCAGAAAGCACACCCCAAGTCTACAGTTGCTCCCCAAATCCACCTCCTCAATTTTGGGATGTTTTCTTGTCTATCCAGGTCTTCCAGAGATGCAGGTACATCAAGTTGATGGTGGAGATTTAATCTGCTGCTCCTGAGGCTGCTGGGAGAGATTTCCCTTTCTCTTCTTTGTTCTCACAGCTCCCGGGGCTCAGCTTTGGATTTGGCCCCGACTCTGCGTGTAGGTCACCAGAGAGCGTCTGTTCTTTGCTCAGACAGAAGGAGGTTAAAGTAGCAACTGATTAGGGGGCTCTGGCTCACTCAGGGTGTGGGGAGGGTGGGGTACAGAATGAGGGGCAAGCCTGTGGCTGCAGAGGCCAGCATGACATTGCAACAGCCTGAGGCGTGATGTGTGTTCTCCCGGGGAAGTTGTCCCTGGGTCCCTGGCAGTGGTGGGCTGCACAGGCTCCTGGGAGGGGAGGTGTGGACAGTGACCTGGGCTTGCACACAGGCTTCTTGTTGGCTGCCACAGCAGCCTTAGCATTTCATGCCCACCTCTGGTGTCCGCACTGATAGTCACGGCTTGTATCCGTCTCTGGAGCTCATTTAGGCGGTGCTCTGAATCCCCCCTCCTTGTGCCCCTGAAACAATGGCCTCTTGCCTCTTAGGCAGTTCCAGACTTTTTCACGGACTCCCTTCCAGCTGGCTGTGGCACACTAGCCCCCTTCAGGCTGTGTTCATGCAGCCAACCCCGGTCCTCTCCCTGGAATCTGACCTCCGAAGCCCGAGCCTCAGCTCCCAGCCCCGCCCGCCCCGGCGGGGGAGCAGACAAGCCTCTCGGGCTGGTGAGTGCCGGTCGGCCCCGATCCTCTGTGCGGGAATCTCTCCGCTTTGCCCCCCGCACCCCTGTGGCTGCGCTCTTTCCGTGGCTTTGAAGCTTCCTCCCTCCGCCGCCCGCAGTCTCCGCCCGCGAAGGGGCTTCTAGTGTGTGGGAACCTTTCCTCCTTCACGGCTCCCTCCCACTGGTGCTGGTCCCGTCCCTATTCTTTTGTCTCTGTTTTTTCTTTTTTCTTTTGCCCTACCCAGATATGTGGGGGAGTTTCTTGCCTTTTGGGAAGTCTGAGGTCTTCTGCCAGCGTTCAGTGGGTGTTCTGCAGGAGGTGTTCCACGTGTAGATGTATTTCTGATGTATTTGTGGGGAGGAAGGTGATCTTCACATCTTACTCCTCCACCATCTTGAAGGTTTCTCCCACAGCTCTCTTTAAAACCCATTAAAAACACTGATTTAAATTCAAGATCTAATATCACAGCTCTGGTAGGTCATGGCTATAAATTCCTTGCTACTTTTTGCATTAAGAAATAGACTATAATTTTCCTTTCTTTGTGTCCAGGCTGGCTTGGAGACATGCTTGACTAATAGTATGTGACAGAAGTGACATTCTTATACTACCAAGGTCTGGTTTTAAGAGCTTCCAGGTTCCACCCAGGCCTCTGGGATTACTCTTTCTGGGAGTTCTGAGAAGCCATGTAAGAAATCTAACTGCTGAGAGCAGCATGCAAGAGAAGCCACTAATGGGTTCTTCCCTTGGCCGTCAGTTTAGTACAGCATTGCAGCCATCTTCACTGAGGTGCCAGATATATGTGTGGATCTTTTCTGATTCCATAGGATACTGCTGTCCTTGTATGCTAGAAAATTCCAGAAGTGCATGGTTGTCAGTGCTCCCAAAGATGATCCTTGAACAGTTGAGGATCAGAGATAAGATATATGTTACAGGCTCCAATTGACCAGCTGAAAATTCTGGGTGGTGTTCTGTACAATTCTCAGAGGTCCTGGCAGAATTAAGGACTCATTACCTACAGCAGAAACCTTGTTAATGGAGCCCTTCTTGCTTTCTCTCTCATATTGTCTCTCATACTCTCTCTCTCTCTCCCTCTCTTTCTCATTTTCACTTTTCTTGGGATCACATTCCAAACAACCTTCCTGCACCCAAGTCCTTGTCTCTGCAGTATTCTGGGGGGGGAAATCCAAACTAAGACTGTGTCCTGACATGACATTGCTTAGAAGATATTTTACTCCATTTGTGCTAAAGCCCAGTCCTCCTACTGATTCAGCATTCATAGGGCTTACAGTGGAGACATTTTTCAGGTAAAAATGAGAGAGTTTCCACATAGTTATTAGTAATTCTTCCTGACTCCAAATGATGACACCTGCATTTTGAATTTCTGGCTAAGGTGAAGACAGGAGTATATACAGTTAGATTTCAGTTGACTAAATCTAAGATGTCAACCTCATTAACACCTCATTGCCAATAATGGAAATATGAAGCCTGGGTATATACATCCTATTATCATTGTTCAAGATGTAGTCTGTTGACCAGGGCCACCACTAAACTTGATACAAATTAGAGGGCAGTGCTGTTACAGTGTCAGAATGGATGTAAGTTAACACTCATAGAAAATTATGTTCTAAAATTTAATTTAAAATGTTAACGAGCGGGGCTTCCCTGGTGGCGCAGTGGTTGAGAGTCTGCCTGCTGATGCAGGGGACGCGGGTTCGTGCCCTGGTCAGGGGCGATCCTGCGTGCCGCGGAGCAGCTGGGGCCGTGAGCCATGGCCGCTGGGCCTGCGCGTCCGGAGCCTGTGCTCCACTGTGGGTGAGGCCACGGCAGTGAGAGGCCCGCGTAACGCAAAAAAAATTAACGAGCAGCAAAGCGTTACATAATTATGTCAGACAACATGCACACTAAAAACTGAGCTCTAGTTGACTCAATTTCAAAGATTTCATTTGAGCCAAGTAATAAGTAATATGATATCCAATCTGAGACCAAATTAAAGCCATTTCTCTTTCACGGTTAGTATAGTAACTTACTTCCTGTCAAGAGAAAGCAGAACAATTTTTCTTACACGACAAAAGGAATGACCACTCAAATGTTGAATTTTGTAGCATGCATCAGCTGAATTAAAAATAGTAAAAATATGGCAAATATGTTTCTTTCTGGTGAGGAAAAGACAAATGTCAACTTACCAATAAAGTGCACGGAGAGAGCCTGCACCTGACTCACAAGCAGAAAACTCCTTAGAGTGTAAGTGTTTTCAAACATGAAGGAAAACTCTTAAATGTAAATATGTATCTGAGCTTTCTAGAAACATAACAAAAATTTTGTTCTGAATTAGGGTCCGAGGTGTTTCTGGATTATATCTGAAATCTAACCTACCTAGAACCACACATTCATTCAGTTTGATGAATAGCTTCATCTGGGTGTCTCAAAGATGAACTGTGGAAACTGTAAACTCACATTAAAATTTCACGGACATTCAAGGAGAAATAAGGATCTCAGGCAACAGTTCCAGAAAGAAGTTGAAGTGTTTTCATGAACTGTTGGCCTTTCTGTGCTATACCAAGATCAGTTCTCTTATGAGGGCAAAATATCCCATGACTTGTCTGAGAAACGATCAGCTGTAGAAAGTGGTGGAAAAGAAGGTATATGTGCCTGTGTGAGTGTGTGTGGTGGATGGAAAAGACAGGAAGCAGGCTGAGAGAAGGTAGTTTGTATTTGATAAACTATTAGCAAGTCCCGTTATATTATATTGGGACATTATATTCATTACTTAATGTATTTATCAAAATCACACTGAGATAGTTGTACTCACGAGAAAACAGATCCAGTGAGATTTTGGAAACGAAGGTCACAACGCTGGCATACTACTGAAGCAGGATTCAAATTCGAATGTTTTCTAGCTTCTAAGTTCTTGTTCTATTCTACTTCTACTGAAATAAGGCACAGGACATATTTTCAGCAGCATGGTACCATTTCCATAAGACAACTATTTTTAGCACAACTGCAGTTCTTTATAAGTTAATAGGCACTGTCTGTATTCTGAGGAAGTGTATGGAAAAGTAAGCTCTGAGGAGAGCAAGGCATACTCTTCCATTTTTTTCTTACATTGTAACATTCACATCTGTCTAAGGAGGAAACCTTGCAAGGAGAAAATGAAGAAAGCAAGAAAGATGTGGGGACGTTTGAGAGAGTATGGACAGGAGGGGGGTAAAGATATTCTTTCTGGTCTTTCCCCTTTTATTGAACAGTAAGTTCCCCAAAGCCTCTTGAGTCTTTGCTCAGTACTAGAGAACTGAGGCTATGTTCAGCAAGCAAGCTTTTTGCTGTTATTTACAGATAATGGAGGACATTTGTCGTGCAATGGGGGAGATGCTCCAGCTAGAAAAATCTTGCTAGTAAGACAGGGAGTATGAGTTTCTCTTTGCATTTCTCTTCCAGTTTACTGAATTTACTACATGACATGTAAATGTACACATAGCACATTTACTACATATAACCTTTTGTCAACAAGAATCTATGTACTTCTGGATTGTTTGCTCGATCCTTTTTTTTTTTACATTTTTTAGTTGAAATATATTTGACATATAACATTGTATAAATTTAAGGTGTACAACATGTTAAGTGATACATTTATATGTGATTGCCATTCTAGTGATAATTGCCACCTTTACTATGTACATAGTTATTCTTTCTTTTTCTAGTTGGAATAATTAAGTTCTAGTCTCTTAACAAGTTTAATGATTATAATACAACATTGTTGTCTATATTATATAGATCTCTAAAGTACAGTACAGCGAATATAGACAAAGTCATAAAGACAGAGAGTAAGTGGGCTGTAGGTCCTACCCTCCCGCCATGCACCTATCCCCTGATAACCCATTTTACTCTGTTTTTATGACTTTGTCTTTTCTTAGATTCTGCATATAAGTGATATTGTACAACACTTGTTTTCTTTGTCTGACTTAGCACATTTATCGTAGTGTGCTCAGGGTTTATCCATGGTGTCAAAAATGGCAGGACATCTTCCTTTCTCATGGCTGAATAATATTCTACTGTGTTTGTATATGTCACATCTTCTTTATCCATTCATCTATTGATAGTCACTTAGGTTGTATCCGTATCTTGGCTATTGTGAATAATGCTGCAGTAAACATGGAAGTGCATATAACTCAACATCCTGTTTTCATTTTATTTGAGTATATACCCATAAGTAAAATTGCTGGATCATATGGTAGTTCTATTTTTAATATTTTGAGGAATCTCTATATCGTCTTCCATAGTGACTGCGCCAGTTTTCATTCCCACCAATAGTATATAAGTTTCCTTTTCTCTACATCCTCAGCAGCACTTGCTATCTTAATGATGGCCATTCTAGCAGAGGTAGGGTAATATATCACTGTGGTTTTGATTTGCATTTCACTATGCAGTGTTGATCTTGAGCATTTTTTTTCATGCACCTGTGGGCTATTTGGATGTCTTCTTGGGAAAAATGTCTAGTTCTGTGCATTTTTATGAGTTCTTTATATATTTTGGATATTAACCCCTTATCGGATATATGGTTTGCAAAAAAATTCTCCCATTCTGTAGGTTGAACTTTCATTTAGTTAATTTTTCATTTGCTGGGCAGAAGCTTTTAAGTTCGATGTAGTCACACGTGCTGATTTTGCTTTTGATATTTGTGCTTTTGGTGTCACACCCAAAAAATCATTGCCAAGACCAATATTGAGGAGCTTCTTCCCTAAGTTTTCTTCTAGAAGTTTTACAGTATCAAGTCTTATGTTTAAGTCTTTGATTCATTTCAAGTTAATTTTTGTGAGTTTTATATCTTTGCTCAGTCTTAAAAGTGAGATTCTAATCTTTGTTCTTCCTTCTCCAACAAGCCCAGGTATATTAGTTATCAATTGCTACATAACAAATGACCAATTTTACACTTAGCAGCTTAAAACACATGTGTTATCTTACAGTTCCTGTGGGTCAGGAGTCCAGGTATGGCTAAATGGGTTCTCTGCTTCAGGATAGTACACAAGGCTTCAATGAGGATGTTGGCCAGAGTTTGGGTCCCATCTGAGGACTCAGCTGAAGTAGGTACACTTCTGACTTCACATGCATTTTGGCAGAATCCAGTTCCTCAAGGCTTAAACTGAGGGCTCTTCTCTTCTTAGCTAGCTTTTGTCTGAAAATTGATCTCAGTTCCGTGCTACATGGGCCTATTCAACGTAGCAGTTTGCTTCATCAAAGCCTTCAAGATAAAAAAAGCGTAGAGTCTGCTAGCAAGATGATAATGTAGAACAGGATGTGATAAACGTGAAAATATACATTAACTCTCTCTCTCTCTTTCTGTCTGTCTCTCTCTTTCTCAATCTCAAGACTGGAGAGATCACAAGGGTTGGGGCATTCAAAGAATGGTTTAATAGCAGTTGGGATATCTTATTGACCCTAAAAACTATGTATAAATGCTATGTAGCTATAAAAAGAAAAGATATGTATTCAACCAGCAGAAATGGCAAAAGCAAAAGTACAGATGTATAAGTTCAGATGGCATGTTCTAAGGAAAAGGAGAACACTTGGCTCCTGGAAGCAGAGAAACTGTTTTGAGAATTAATATTAACCTCTTATATTTACATAGACCTTTCTACCTGACAGACACCACTTTAAATACTTTACCTACCTTAACTCATTTAATCTTTGCAATAACCTTTTGAGATAGACAACATTAGTATTCCCAGTTTGCAAATGAGAAAAGTAGATCTGGAGAGTTTAAGTGACTGGGCAAGTTTACACAGCAAGTAACTGACAGAAATTGGGTTCAACCCAGGTATTCTGGTTAAAGCTGGTTTACACTATCCTATGAAGGCAGAATCTCTGTAATTTCCCCTCTGATTTTGCCAGTTATAATCATGTGACCATGAGAGAAGTCACAGAACCTATAGACTTAATTTCATATTCTTTAAAATAAGGTTGAAATAGATTATCCTACAGTCCCTCTCAGCATGAAAATTTTATTGTCGAATGGATTTTAGGACATATCAAGGACTAATACAAGTTCTTTCACAGAAAAGAGTCATGTTGCAAGGAATGTTTTAGAAAATTATTATGGCAGGAAGTGCTATATAGGCTGGATTAGAGAAAGAATATAGTCAGAGGACTGGATAGATGAACATTGCTTTAGCCCAAAACTTCATAGACTGTCAGTGTGGTAGCTGGAGAAATAAAGATGTGTGAGACAACAGTGGTACAGTAGGCATCTCATTACCATGGCAGCCAGATTTGGGTTTTATTCTTGAGTCAGTCATTTACTAACCGTGATCTCAGGAAAGTTACTTGTATTCTCTAAGCTCCAGTGAAATGGGTATAATAAGACAGTGTTGGTTAGGTCGGCATGGCTATGCTGCAGTAATAAGTAGCCTTCATATAGCAGTAACTTAATGAAATAACATGTTATTCTTATGCTCAAAATCTGCTTAGGTTCTAGCTAACTATCTGGGGCAATGAGTGATCCAGGCCAGTTTCATCCATGACTCCAGAACCCATCACACAGCCTCCTAGGAAGCACAGCAGAGGAAGAAAGAGCAGACAGGTTATCCAGGGACTTTTTACTGCCTCATCTTGTCAGGCATTTCCTCCCACTGTGCATTGGCCAGAAATATATGCTCCTACCTAAGCTGAGGGCCTGAATAGTACAGTCTTTTTTTGCCCAGTAAGGAGAGGGGAACAGATGTTGCTGATCGTCAGTGAGGTCTACAAAAACTACCTAATTTATTTCGCACAGTAATATCCTCAGCACATTTCAGAGGTTCTTGGTGACTGATTTCTGTCACTTCACTCTTCTTGACAGAATTGGGTGTAATAGGAGTGAAGAATAAATAAGGGAAATTTAAAAAATACTCTCAAATATTTAGTGTCTTTCCTTCAGTCTGTCACTCTCTCCCTCTTTCTCTTTCTCTCCCTCTCGTGCACAAACACACGTGCACACATACACATAGACACATGCACACACAGACATCAGAGCCTAACTAGGGAGCACAGTTATATTCTAAGCACGCTGAATCAGCCTTTCTCAAGTTTCAGCTAAATGTCCGTGGACGTGGTTATTAATATTTGCAAAAGTGATAAATCCAACTGGACTTCTCAGGTCTGTCCCGAAGTTATTGTTTCTTTGATTTTTTCTTTGTTCTGGTATTCTGGGGAGTCAGAAAACCTGAATTTAGGTCTAGGTCTGCTAAAGGTCATTTCTGGCATTACAGGTCTATGATTCTCGACTAGGGGAAGGTTGGTATTTTAGGCGGGATGCTTCCTTCTCATGCAGGGATATTTTGTACTTTTCAGGATATCGTCATCTCTGATCACTGTCTCTAAATTCTTCAAGCCATTCTTTTTTCTCTCTCTCTCTCTTCACATTAATTTTATTGTCTTCAGAGCATTTATCACTGTTGATATTGTCCAATCTATTCTTATTGAAGTAGGGTTATTATTATTTTGCCATGATGTTACATAAACATTTTCTGGAAATAAACTTTTTAAAAGAAAATTTTGTAGTCTTACAAAAGGCATAGATCCTGTATTAGAAATTACCAGTGGGTTTTTGTGTACTCCTTTATATGCAGACCCAATTCTACTAGTATATCAGCTTCATGGAATAAACACGGGATTTGGTTATGGGTTCAAATCCTGGCTCAGCTTACCAATTAAATGAATTTGAAAAATGCTGCTAGCCTTTCTGAACTCCGCTTCTTCCTGTTAGTGGAAGAGTTCTTTCACTTGTCTGGAAATTCCCTGACTGAGGCTGTTTGTGATGTTCATTGATGTATTCTAGACTAGTGCCTGGCTCATAGTGGGCACCCAATAAATATTTATGAATAATTATAGGAATTGAGTCACAACTGAAACTCAAAATAAATTTGAGTTTTAAAGGATGTAGTAGGCCCCCAAATTCCAAATTTGACAGTGCTGGGAATTTCTTTTGCTCCCTATTGATTAGTCATGGTGGCTCTATCCACCAGTCATCTCTAGCTAATTGTTCAACGTTCATCCTGATTCATTTGTGCCAAGCATTGTGGCCACAGTCAGATTTCTCTCAGGATCGTGAGCAGTTCTCCTTGGATGCAGCCTAAAGTGTCACAGATTGACCCCCACAGAAATATTTTTCACGGTCATTACTAAAAGTGACTGAGAACCAAGGCTAATATCACTACCCTTCTCTCTGTGCAAAACTTCTGCCCTGAGGTGCTGGGAGCATTTTCAAAGATCTAACATTCAGTCTGCTCTCCCTAGAGTCCCCAGGAGCAAAGAGTGGTAGGTATTTCTTCTAAGATGCCCAGGACTACCTGACCAACCCGATTGTCCCTCAGCCCATAAGGCACTGACACCACATTAAACGAATTAAGGAACATTACCACAATAATATAAAAGGAAAAGAGAAATAAATTAGTTGAACACATACGGAGCCAATAATGGGTAGTGAGTAAACAGATTCTGGATGACACGTGAAGGAGGACATACATTGGTTAGTTGCCTACTCTTTTCAAAATGTTTTTAAGATTTAACAGACACTGCATGTTCCCAGCCATCTGCTATATATAAACATAAACACACTCATTAATGGACCTCTTGAACTTCAAAATCAACTATTTGAGAGTCTAAAAGTCTGCATTTTATTTCTGTGGTACTGTTTTAATTCATTCTCCAGCTTTTGGTTTTCAGCTGCTTTTTTATGCACTCAATTATGAACGGTAGGTTCACTGTGTTGTAGATATTTGTGCTTTTGTATGTGGCAGTAAAAATGAAAATGCTTAGTTGCTAAAGACATATTTGTTCCACTGTGTTCTGACCCAGTAAAGAGGAGATAGTGCCATACACAGCTGTGATCCACAGAGATGCTCAGAATATATGCTGGAATTTATGAGAGGTCCTCCTGCTGGCAAAGAACCAGCACAAGGAAAAGACAGATAAGTCCAAAAGGGGCCATGTTGTGTTTGCCTGAATATATGCTGATGAATTTAGCCAACATCCCTCGCCAGTAGCTGTGAGCTGGTGACTAAGAAGTAACAGAGGAGTAGTTTTTTGTTATAGGCTATTTTGGGGACAGTTTGTGATTAGGACAATTAGGCCTGACTACTCTGCAGGAAGATATTTAGTATAACTGTGGTTGAGTCAGATTGGCTGCAACATGGGATTAAGACTCAAAGAAAGAAGGCTTTCTGTTTGTTTCTGGGAGAGCTAAGGAAGAAACCTGTCAGAGTAAGAACAGTAAAAAAGAAAGAAACCAAAGTTCTCCACAGACCTAAAAGTTCTCTGGCAGTTGCTCAAATGAGGGTAATGTTTACAGAATAGCAGTGCTCAGTCGGAACAATTTATGAGTTGAATATTTCTGAAAATCCCATTGAATTCTGTGTTCTTGTTTATATAAAGCAGACTTGTGCAGAGTGAAATAGGCTTGAACAAATTTCCCTTGAGGTTTATTGCAGATCAAAATATATGTTTTTTCAATTATCCCCTGATTCTTAGACACTAAAGGTTTTTTTCAGTTTTTGTCTTAGAGATAAAGAATCCCTAAGAATTGGCACTTAAGTAACCTGGGAATTGTAGAAAGGGAATGGGCTCAAACACATTTACAAGTGATATATCTTAAGGTAAGAGAGGAACACATAGGGACAGAAATATAATGGGAAGGAAACTGGGGTCTCGTTTATCCACAGGAAAATGAGTATAATTAAGGTCGGTACCCGTGCTTTGCAATTTACATAGTTCCTCCCATTATGAGTTACAACATCTTTACAGTAAACACCTAAGATAAAAAGGACAGGTTTTATTCTTACCTTTGGGGCCCAGAGGCCTTCTGAGACTTGCCTCAGGTGCACTTTGTGAGTGCAGGGAAGTCAATATTTGAACCCATTTCATCCTCATCCAAACTCTGTGATCTTTCCATCATCCCCCACCGTCATTTCATACAGATTTTGGACAGATATTCATTCCATTAGGCTCAATGCCTTAGCCATGTTTTAAAGAGAACACCACCCATGGTGTCAGGAAACTCCTGAAGCAAAGCCAACCTGTCTCTCCTATTTCAGGCATCAAGTCACTGGTATCAATACTGCGTTTGCAGCAGCTGGCTGCCTGCTGTAGACTCATGTCACTACTGCCTCTCAGCCACACTGTGCTGAGATACTGAATAGAAAAGGGATGCTGTTTTAGCACTTAACAGCCATTTCTTTCATAACAGGTTTTATGCGCAGGCTTTGGCATTGTGTGATTTAATTTTTACTACCAACGTGGAGGTAGTGTAACTGTCCTCCTGGCACAGGGAGGGCACCAGTGGGGGTGAGCAGAGGCAGGGATGAGCCCCAGAGCCCTGAGTCCTCAGGTTTCCATAGTTCTCTGTCACCCGTCAAGCTGCTCATAAGTAATAGCAATTTATTAATATCAAGGGTCCTTCCTCGCTGCCGGCTACAGATGTCATGTTCATACTTACTCCATCTTGGCACTTGTGCTCATGCTCTATTCACTCACTTTCCCCGACATCTCATTCCCCCTCTTCTCCCCCCGTGGAAACCCTGCCCTCCATCTAAGGCTCCATTTAAAATTCCCTCTTTTTCAAATGCTTCACCCTGCAGTAATCTCTGCCCCTTTTTCCTTTAGAAATATAATTATGTTTCTAGTTCCTAAATCTAGAATTGGGGCTCACTTTTTTAAATGTTTATTTTACATATTAATGTTTTTGTTTCATTTTACTATTCTTAGTAATCTTCCAAAATAAATGATGAAATCTCTGAAGGACAAGGTGAATCCTTTCTGAGTATGGACTGCCTAGCTCAATGCGCAGCATATCAAGGTCAACAAATGGATGACTGGTTTTGAATTACTTGCATGTTTAATCTATTTGAGGGAGAGATATCTTAGAATTCCTCACTGTTCCCAACACATAGAGGTGGCTTAATATTTACTCTTTGAATTAGATTACATGCCTTTTCCAGTTGCTTAATACTAGTTTCATGAAATTTAGGCAGCTGCCTCAGAGTCTTCATATAGATCTACTATTAAATTGCACTGCTTTATGAATGTTTTATATAATACGAAAATCTATATTAAAAAAGGCTGATAATTTTCATATAGTAATAAAAATCACCAGATCAAGCTGATTAAGTGTTAATTTTTTTCTTGCTATGTTGTAAGATGTGATACAATCATATTCTGTCTCTTTTTTAAAAAACTTCTCTCTCCAGTTATACAAATTATACTGCTATATCCTCATTGGGAATATTTGAAGTCTAGCAGGAAAATAAAAAATATACTGTATTCACTTGTATCATAATTATTCAGATAGATAAATAAATAAATATCTATTCTCCCTGCTGCTTTAGCCATGAAATAATGCTGAGTCAGAGAAAACAGAGTCCAAAAAGGCCCATTAGCACATAGTCTTATCCTCTTTGTCACTACAGGAACCTTCACTGTAATACGTTCTCTAATGTGATGAGGAAATGAGTCAGCACTCTTACACAGAGGGAAATGTTCCAGGTCTCCTTTTCTTGTTGATTTAATGTCAGCTTCTGTTTGAGTTAGACTTTGGGCCAAATACAAAACAGAACCATATTCATCCCCCTAATGTTCATTTCCAGGGTCTCTGGCTGGCTGCTCATCGCTCAGGGCAAGAGAAGACACGTGAAACAAAAAATGACAGGAAGTTCCCCTAATACACACACACACACACACCCCAAAGCTTGTAGATGCCAGAGGTGTAATGAACTATTTTAGGGGTGTGAAGTATAGCAGAATTGAATGATACAAAGAGAAAGAGAATTTTTGCAAACGTGCTTTCGTTCCAAGGTCCTAGGCTGTTGAATACACTTTGTCGTTGCTCACTCCCTCACTGTCATTCACCGTAGAGGGAAGTAGAGTCAAGTAGAATCAAACCAAATGTGGCAGATTTTATTTTCCAAAGATGGCCATAGTAATATTTCTAGTCCCACGTGCTCTCTTAGATCTTTATCAATCTCAAGTAGATGAGACCTATTTCTCTTCCCCTTGAACCTGAACAATATTTTTAACTGTCTCAGCAACTAAAATGCAATGGAAGTGGGGGCTTCCCTGGTGGCGCAGTGGTTGAGGGTCCGCCTGCCGATGCAGGGGACGCTGGTTTGTGCCCCGGTCTGGGAAGATCCCACATGCCACGGAGCGGCTGCGCCCGTGAGCCATGGACGATGATCCTGCGCGTCCGGAGCCTGTGCTTCTCAACGGGAGAGGCCACAACAGTGAGAGGCCCGCGTACTGGAAAAAAAAAAAAAAAAATGCAATGGAAGTGACACAGCTAACTTCCAAGGTTAGATCATGAAATGTGATAGGACTTCTCCCTAGACTGCATTCATTCTCTCCCTCTTTGTGTCTCACGCATAGAGCTTAGTCATCAAGTCCACAATGGCCCAAGTGGAGAAAACCAAGTGGAAGGGAGCTGAGGCTCCATTTAAAAGACATCACCAACTGCCAGACTTGAGTGAATAAGCTTTCAGAAGACTCTAGCCTTCAGCCTTACAATCTTCCAGCTGATAGTGGGAAGCAGAAACTGTCTCTGTTGATCCCTGTCCAAATTCCTGATCAATAGGAGTGGTAGAATTAACAAATGGTTGTATTCTTCTGCTACATTTTGGAGTAATTTTTGGAGCCAAAGTAAGTGGAACAGATTAAGGTACTGGGAAGTACACTACTGTAGTAGTAAAATCTGAAACATATTCCACTGGAAAGATGTGATAGGTAGAAGCCAGATGACCTTGAGGAGAATGTTAGTAAAAGCCTAAAGGGCCTCAAAGTGATTGTTAGGAAGAGTCAGATGGTTTTCAAGAAGACTGTCAGGGAAGCCTTGAAAGTGTGGAAATGTTATTGCAAGATGGAGAAAAAAGGACTCTTGTTCCACAGGGATGGAAAGTTGTTTGCAGTAACATGGGACATAGAAACTGTATCTAGTGAACTGATGAATTTAGCTAAGGAGATTTTTAGGTAGAATTTACCTAATTTTAGGTAGAATTAGGTAGAATTTACCTGCCTTTTCTCAATGCCATAATGAAATGAGAGCAGAGGGGAGCTAAAAAAGGAATTGTTACTGTTTTCAGCAAAATTTTAGAGGACATATGAAGAAGACAGAACTTGGGTTTGAAAATAAATCTTCCTCATACCTTCCTCTTTAAGATTCTCAAATTGGGGCTTCCCTGGTGGCACAGTGGTTGAGAGTCCGCCTGCCGATGCAGGGGACGCGGGTTCGTGCCCCGGTCCGGGAGGATTCCCACATGCCGCGGATTGGCTGGGCCCGTGAACCAGGGCTGCTGAGCCTGCGCGTCCGGAGCCTGTGCTCCACAACTGGAAAAAAAAAAAGATTCTCAAATTAAGAAAGGGTTTCATAGCAAACACAAAATCTAGGGTGGGTCTCTAAAACGTTTGGTTAAGACTGTTACTAAACCAGTTCCTTTGCCCAGCATGCTGCAAGCCAAATACTGGGAAGCCGAGTTTGCAGCAGAAAAAGAGTTTATTCACAAGGCAGCCAGGTGAAGAGACTGGAGAACAAATCTAAGATCTGCCTGCCTGAACACGAGGGGCTTGAGATATTAATGAGATAAAGAAGTAGGGTGGTCTTAGGTGTAGGGAAAGGTGATTGAAGTCAGGGAAGGGTGAGGCAATCAGTGTTCTGGGTAGGTGTATGTGGGCTACGTGCTTCCTCATGGGATGCATGTTTAAAAAAGAGGCACTTAGCATGATATGAGGGTGGAGTTTTCGGCCTTCTGACAGCAAGAGGTCATTCATCGGACTGCTATGCAGACCTAGGTTCAGGGTCGGTGGTCCCAACAAGTCTTAGCCATCTGGAACTGAACAAGAGTTGACTCCAAGTTTCTAAAAATAAGAAAACCTAAGCCTCCACTACTATAGTGACTCATTCATCAGAGATATTATCTCTAGGGATGGTTAAGAAGACTTGTGATATATTACCCAAGCTAGGTGAAGCTTGGAGGGTATGCAAGTAAAGAGAGGGGAAAAAGAAACTAAAGTGAGCTAAATCAGTAAAGGCAGCTTACAAGCAGAGGGGTTTTAACAAGCTGTTCCCTTATCTATCATTCTGTAAGATAAGTTCAGGAATTTCTGTTAGTCACCAGCTTTTGTTAACTATGAGACAGGGTTTCAAGACCTCAGAAAGATATAAGACAGTGCCTGAGAGAGAACCATTCTGTCAGACACAGACCCTCTCTGAGAATCATAAGGGCAAAGTCCCACAGCAGCATCACAGGAAACCCAAGGTAGAGAATGACGTTTGCATAATGAAATGTATCACACGTTGATTCATAAGAAATGCTTAATGTTTCTAAAAGAGTGTATTAATTCGACCGAAAGGGACAGAGGTAAAATGAAGAGAGGCCTTATGGCCCCCAAACTTCAGTAGTTAGGAAACAGGATGAGAAAAATACTCAGCTTCAAACACTGGTCATTTCTTATGGAAAAGAAAGGATGACATAGGAGTCAAACCCAAAAGCCCAGAAGGCAAAGCCCTTAGACACTGTAGGAAGTAGACGGAGGCCTAATTAAGGAACTGGCCCTATGAGTATAACTGGAATTCAAATTTGCTATGAGCCAAAGATTGCTGTGTATTTCATATATTTCCTTTCTATGAACAGAAGCCTCCCTACTGGTTGGCTATCCAGTGTCTGCTTCACCACCTTAGATCTGAATGACAGGTCGATAACTTGCCTCTAGACGTGGACTGTCGTAACTGAGGAAACATACTAGAAAAACTGCAACCAAGATTTGTCTCCACCTGAACCTGATCTAGATCACAAAATCTGGGATCTCAAGCCTGAGTCAGTTATTGTAATAGGGTGGTATATTGAGGGTCTTGGAGAGGGGAGAGTGAGTACACTTTGCATGTTGGAGGGATGAAGTTTCTTGGGACAGATGGTAGACAGTGGCAGATTATGTTTGCAGAAACGGCCACAGCAATATTCCAGGGCCCCATTCTCTGCCAGAACTTTGCCACTCCCTATGGAGAAGTAGAGTCCATTTTTGCTCTGGTTTAATGGACTGCAGCGTAAATGATACGACATCATGTCTGAGGCTGGGTCCTAAAAGGTGATATGTCTCCCTGCCCTCTTTGTCTTTGCATGCTTGTCCGTGGACCCCTGCTATCATTGTCCATTTAGAGAAACCATGTGGAGAGGAACGAAGGCTGCTGGCCATCAGCCTATGTACACCTCCAGACACATGAGGAAATGAGCCATTGGATCATTCTAGGCATGGGGGGTTTGCATCTTCATTCTGAGGCCCCAGACATAGTGGGGCAGAATCTGTCTGCAGTGCCCTGTCCAGATTAGTGACCCACAGAATCCCTGAGCATGATAAATAGTTGTCTCCTGACACTAAGTGTTGGGCAATTTGTTACCAACCAATTATGTTTAGAACACCAAGGAACCTATCATCCCTTATAACTCATCCATCCATGTGGAGTAGAAAAGGTTCAAAATCCAGTGTGCCTGTGCTCTTCCATATTCATGGATTATCAAAACCTGAGACAGATTTCTGACAGTTGCTGTTCTCTTGGGTATAGTAGAACTCTTGCACTGTAAGAGTGTTGTATGTACTCAAATTTAAGGAATTACTTTCTTCATAAAATATGATGAGATTGGGGGTCCAGCTATCACACTTTCTTTGCACAAAAATTTTCCTCTGAAAGGGGATATGACAGACCTTTATGATTTGAAGACTGAAAACTAGGAAGTTAAAACTTTCAGGTAAAGGTGTTGGAGTATTTGCATGAGGTACGGTCTCCTGGTTCTAACCGCCCCACAGCCTGCTCGTTCTAAGGTGAGGCCTGCCAGTCTCTGCCCTCAGCACTGACAGTCAGCCACCCAATTCAGGAGCAAGAACACTCGGGGGTGTCCCCAGTATCCGTATTTACCAGCCTAGTCTTTTATTTGTTAATATGTATTGACCAGCAAGGATCACTAGACATTTGAGGAAAGCAAGTAACCAAGAGAAAGGACAGAAAGGACAAATAAATACTAACACCTGAGGAATATGATAATTGATGTAAAAGAAGGAAAACATAAAAATATCTAATTGGTATCCCCAGAGAAATTTTAGAGAACAGTGAATCCATAAACTAGAAGGAAATGCTTTGGGAAAAAGAAATGACTGAGAAAATAAGAACACATAGAATGTAAAAACATGTTAATGACCAACAACAAAAAAGATAAATAAAGGGAAAATACAAGAGAAAAAAGAAGTGGAAGTCCCATATAAGAAACGTTTTAGAAAGAGAATAGGTAATAATCAAGAAATGCTAGAATAAAATTCCTCAGAGAAGAGTCTAAAGCCAGAAAAAATTTAAAAGATTTACTCTCAGAAATGTCATCATAAAATTGCCATATTCTGGAACAAAAATGAAGATTCCATGGTTTCAAAGGGAGAAAATCAGGGCATAGGCTATCGTTCAATGAAGAAAACACAGTTGGTATCAAACTGCTTTGCAGCAGCACTGGGTGCTAGAAGACAATGTAGCAATGACTTTAACCCTAGAATGTTCTCTACAGTATAACTCCTGAGTGTTAGCAGGAGCCAGTGAAGAGAGAAAGAGAAAGAGAGAGATTCATGTGCAAGTACTCCAAACACCTCTCCTGGACATTATCTGGGAAAAAAAATAACTAGAATATATTTTCTAGGCATTAAAAAAGCATATGCAGCATACTTTTAACCACTTGATCAAATGTAAGAAATTTAAATCATATCTGTTGTGGATGCAGGAAATAGTCTCAAATAAAACAATTATTTGGAGACAGGAAAACCTGTCTTTATCTGTAGCTCCAAGTTCTATCTCTACAGGCACAATTACTCATTCTATTATGAAAGTGATTACACAGTTATAATCTTATAATTATTAATAGTGTTCATATTTATAGAAGCATTGTAAAGTGAAGTCAGCTTTTAGTTTAGTTATAGAGCAAAAATAAAATGTGATTATATTTTACTTGTAGAAGCTATGCTATACCTGCTATAAGAAGTTTGGGGAAAAGATCTGGAGGTGGAGTATAATTGCTGATATCATCATTTTAATAGTGTGAATGAATGGTATTCATTAAAATTGGTCAATAGAGTTTTAATGTATTTAATAGGGCACCCATTAGACAAACAACTAAAAATCTGAATGACGACAAAGGAAAGAACCTGCTTTAAATGTACTAAATTTCTCAGCTTTCATAGTATAGAGTCAGTAGCGCCTTTTTCTTTGTAAGGGCACATTGCTGTCCCTTAATAAATGTGGGTAAAGCAGTCATAAAAATAAATATTATATATGCCTTTGTTCTACTAAACATGATCATGTTTACTAAGTATAAATCATCAAAAATGTCACATAATCTTGAAGTCGATTGCTTCTTATAGCAGAGAGCTATGTTATGAACACTTCGATAAGAATTTTTGTCCAAATGAATTGTATTCTTCATGTAAATGCCATAGAATAAGATATATTGGATAAAATTATTGCTGCTGGAAACATAAGCAAATCATATTTGAAGGATTTCATATATAATCATAAAGCAAAATACATATATGTATGTATGAATTACAAAGGGAATACATGATCAAATCTTATTTTTATATCAATAGAATTACTATGTTATTCACATATTACAGATGAGAAAAATAATGATTAAAACAGTTTTATCTTCCCCAAAGTCATGCAGTTATTAAGCAGTATAATTCAATTTTGAACTCAGTCTTCTGGTACCAAAGAACTTATATTTTCAGATAAACATCTTGAGCACTTTTAGGTGGACTTTCTATGTACTTGACTTCGAAGCATGCAGTTTGCTGTAATACTGAGAGGAGAATTTACATAATATCTCAATAGATGATGATGAAATAAAAGTTTATCTCCCAAATTAGGTTAACACACAAATATTCTATTGTCATTATTAAGCACACATATACAAATATATAATAAGTCAACTATTGATTTAACATTGTCTCTTTAGTTTTAACATTGAAGCCACAAACTTAAAATCTTGAAATTCATTAAATAATGAATATTAAACGTTTTGAAGAAGCAGAATTGTCCTATATCAGAATTTCTGACTTGAAACTCATGCCAGAACAATAGTAACTCAGAAAACCCACCACCTCTGAAATCATTCTTATTTGTGATATGAGACAATAACTTCTAAACTGGTGGAAAGTGGAAATGGAAGAAAATTAGATTTTTATACGTAACTGAAAAAATGATGTCATAACCAGGAGAGTCAAGCTGAAGTAGCTGGCATTTTTGCCCTGCTTAATGTCCCAGTAATTTTATTTTATTTTTATAAATGTATTTATTTTATTTATTTATTTTTGGCTGCGTTGGATCTTCATTGCTGTGCGTGGGCTTTCTCTAGTTGCAACGAGAGGGGGTTACTCTTCGTTGTGGTGCACGGGCTTCTCATTGTGGTGGCTTCTCTTGTTGTGGAGCATGGGCTTTAGGCGCACAGGCTTCAGTAGTTGTGGTGCGTGGACTCAGTAGTTGTGGCTCACAGGCTCTAGAGCACAGGCTCAGTAGTTGGTGGCGCACAGGCTTAGTTTTTCCACGACATGTGGGATGTTCCTGGACCAAGCCTTGAACCTGTGTCCCCTGCATAGGCAGGTGGATTCTTAACCACTGCGCCAGGAGGGAAGCCCTGTCCCAGTCATTTTAAAAGATTATGTAGAGGATGTAGTAAACGTAAAAATACATTACTTTTGCAAGATCTCTAATTATACTTCAGTTGAAATTCAACTAGAATACAGAAATAAGCAAGTAATTTTTCCAAACTTGCATAATTCTTACGATCCTCTTTGTGTTTGGTAGTATCTGAATTTTCTTCTTAAGGAGGAAGAAAGGGCAAACTCATGAGAGAAAACAATTCAACTTATTTAGTAAATTTCCCCTTATCTCTGAGCATCTTAGCTAAATGTCCCCCACCACCCATGCATATGACAAAGATTCTCTTGACCATAAACCGTATTGGGTTACTTGTCTGATGCCCAGGCAGTGCCTGAGGTTGTCTCTGGGGTCCAAGCACTAAGCTATTAGAGGGAATCTTCACAATGATTACAAGGCTTCAAGGCTTACCTCTCACTCTGTTACAGCTGAGTGACGTTGTCAGAACTGTAAGAGTTTTATATATTTTATTTATAATCGTCACCATAACGGTATCAGGTAGTTAGGATTTTCCTCATTTTGTAACTGATGCAAATGAGGCTCCAACTGGTTATTAACTGGCCCCAAACACTCAGCGAATAAGAGGGAGTGAGCCAGGGACCAAACCTGAAACCATGTGACTTCCAAGTTCATATGCTTTAAAATACAATAAGTTGATTCTTTTAATAAAATGAATAACATATGTTTTTAACAGAAGGCTTTGTAAATCATGATATCCCACATGAATTTAAGAAAATGCTTTTCCAAAGTTATTATTTATTTTTATGATGTGACCCATTGTTTATCTCTGAACAATACTCCTTTCTCTTGTGCTGAAGGTATTATGGATAAGTGTCCTCTATTTCTAGGGATAGAGTGTGTGCATGGGAATGTAATATACACATACATATACTATTTCTGCATATATATTTATCTTAAGGGGATATAGCCAGCACGATGTAGGTACGTAGGTACCACGGTGTAGCACAAATTTTTATAGCTTCTGCTGACAAATTTTGATCAACAGATGAAATGTGTTTTTGTCACAAATGAAGGTATATATTTTCTCTAGCAATGCTTGTCATAAAAATCACAATGCTGAGTGAGGCATAGGACATGCTGCAGCCCAGGCATCACTGGTGCACCTGAGAATTAAGACATATAACATCAAGTTGGCAGCAGAGAAAGATGTTTGAGAAATTTACCTCCAGATTATATGAGAGAAACTAGTGCCAGTGGGATTTCACAGACCTCAGGAATGGCCAGTTGTACAGTAGGATAACTCTGGATGGTTTTATAGGATTGTGAATACACGGGGGGTGTTTTAGGTCATGTACTTCCTCATGTACAACCCCAATTTGTATTCTAAACTGTAGCATAAACAGAAAAAAAAAGAGGTTGAGAATCACTGTTTCATCTGTGTACCTTTTGTGACACTATGTCCAATTCTCCCTTCCCAACTCCATTATTTAAAAATCCAGGACACATGCATCTTCTGTAGGAATGGTCACAGCATTCCTTTATTCCTCAGGGAACATAGAAATGTTTGCAGATATGGATGCAAAATATAGTGGTTTTGATGACAGTTTCTATGTGCATAGAGTTGTAAGTAGCTGCCCCATGTGTTCCATGTCTCTCTATACACAAGCTAATCCTCCTAAAATTTTGCTTTCTTCATATACCTTCAGGTCATTTCCCTCTTCAAAAACCTGAAGTGATTTCCTATTTCCTTCAACAAAATGTCCAGACACTTCAGGTTAACAGTGAGAGATTTCAAGTTCTTACCCACTCCTATGTTTTCAGGAAAATAGCCAACTTCTCAGGTTATTTGCTGCAGTCACTATTGCTTGCTTGAGTATGGCCACTTTTGGTCACCCTGTATCTTAATTAAACTTATTTTTTCCTTCTCTAGATCAAAACTAAACTCCTTCAAGTTCCAGTTCAAAGTCATCCTCAGTTCCAGACTACAGGGCTCACCCCTACTCTGACCTACTTTAGAATTTACTTTCTCTATTTTTGGGTAGTTCTCCTAAACAAGTTTAAAAATTTTTTTGACTTTCTTCTGCTGCTGTTTAAAAGGTTTTCTCTTTAAATAGAGGCAGTGTCAAAGTGTCCATGTTCATGGTGGTGGCCTCTAGCCTTTTCTCACTTTGTTGAACACAGAGACCTTCACACAGTTGTTGATTAAACAGTCAGGCAATTCATTTATTAAGTAATTTATTCATTTAGTACCATAAGACACAGGTTGCCTCTTGTGTTGGCACAAGTGTTACTTGGCCACAGAAGAAAATTATTTATACTAAACACAAAATAAGAAAATGAGAAAAAATAAGTAGTAGGGAAGCAAAACTTGCCATCCCAGCATGTCTCTTTGGCATGCAGGTTATTTTGAGTGGAAAACAATCAAGGCCCAAAAGACTCAGGAAGAAACTTGGAGCTTCTCCCTAATAGCCTGAGAATATAGATAGAAGACCTGTTCCAGGAAGGGAGCTATCGCTTCCCCATAGATAACAACAGTAGAAACTAGGTGTGCAGACAGAGAGGAACCTAGCACAGTCTGCTTGTTAAAGTTCCTCTCTGCGTCCTGTTGTCTCTGCCTCGCCCAGCAAACATGTGTTTACCAAACATTTGCTTTTCCCTCTCCATGTCAATTTGCCTTCAACCCCTTTGAAGTCCCAGACCACAACCCTCAACATCTTCTTGTGTCTTTAGCCTAAGATGGTATTGAAAGTGAGGTTTTTAGCCATTTTGGTGAGTTACTTAGTTTTCCTGGGTCTTTCCCACGTATACATGTTGTTAAACTTTTGTTTGATTTTCTCTTGTAATCTGTCTCATGCCAATTTAATTCTTAGACCAGCCAGAAGAACCAAGAAGGGTAGAGGAAAATTTCTTCCTCCCCATCGAATCTTACAACATTAATAAAATTACACTGAGTGTAACCAAAAAGAAGTAAAATGAGCTCAGGAGGGAAGTCTTATTATACCATGGTTTCAAGATCTGTTTTTTCTGTAAATGATTAGGGATTATTATGTTTGTTTGTTCATTTTGGGGGTCTAAGATCATTAGTAAGAGAATAAAGGAGCTGACACCATTTCTGTAGTCATCAGTAACATTCACCAGAGTTTCCAGTTCAACTAGTGCAGCTCTATTTCTTAACAGTAAAATTATTCTAAGGGAATTTTATCTGTGAAATAAATAGAATTTAAAAGTCTTACGGTGATTGAACCTTTGAAGGAAAGAGTAGAGATTGTAGAGAGAGTGTGTAGACCCAGGAATTAGTGTCAAAAATCTTTACTGGTCCTCATTACCCGTGTCCCACTGTTGCAAAATTCAGAACTTTAGGCACTTCATATTTCAAATAGGGGGTAACATTAAAATATTAAACATTTTATAATATATTATAAACCAAAATCTATCTACATAAAAATTAGTAGTAATGCAAGCTGAACCAATGGTTAATTTTCTTTTTATTCATTATCAGAATTTTCACAATAGTAAAACTGAATCATTTGAGTTTTTCCATGTTTTTTCTTCTTAATTCTGCCCACCTTCTAGTGGAGCTACTTATGCCTTTTAAATATCCATAAAAAACCTTGTTATTATAAATATGATGACCCCCCCCAGACATGATGTATATAAGGCAAATAAAATTTCCATTTTAAGTTATACAATTGTGTGATTGTTCTAAAAAAAAAAAAAAAGAAAGAAAACATTCTCTAAATATAATTTGGAAAATAAAGTATGAGGTAAAAACAAAATCACCCATAATCCCATAGTCAAAGAATATTTAACACTTTAGTTTCTTTCCTTCTAGCTTCTGTATAACGCGTTTGTATGCTGTGTTGAATACATACAGCTTCTGTTGTCAAAATGTCATTGTAGTGTAAGCCCTGAAAGCACACTTCCAGCTATACAACTGGATGAAGAGCCAAGCAGTGCGGCTGCAGCCTCCCCTTTGAGGCTTCTTTGTTTTAGAGATCCTGTTTGATTTAGATAACTGGGCGTTTGGGTCACTTGCTTTTCCCTTCCCCTGCTTTAAGTTCCTGAACTTACGTTTTAAATTCACCAGTAAAGAGCCCACGAAACCCTACCCCACCCCCTACCCTTGACCCCAGTAAAAGCAGAATCCCAGGCACATGCGTTCTCTTTCTTTACTTGTGAACGTGCTGTGTGGCCCCAGGTGTGCTGTGTGCTTTCCAAGACCTCTGAGTAATAAATCTTGTTTTTTTTTTACTTTCGGAGTTTCCTGATGGTTATTGCTGAGGGCATCTTGCCATCATAATAAGAACCAAGGACTGGCCCAGCCATAACATAACAAGAATGTGACTGGCACAAAACAGTCATTTTAATTTTTCTGTCATCCCTTTACATTTTATTCAATAAGAAAAAATTTTCCCAGCCACTGGATAAAGTATCATCAGGGCTATGACACGGTGCTCAGTCTGAAGTGGTAGACAGTCTCTTCAATTAGCAGACACAGCCCCTCTTCATTAATAATTTGAGTGCCCTGTCCAACGTGGTAAACAGAATTCTGAACTTGATTTGCCACTAATTACTCTCCCCATCCCAGTTCAAGTCTGCTTCAGGAATTGTTGACTTGCAACAAATAGACTGCCAGATATTTCTCCAGCAAAGATGGGTCATTTGGGATCAGCAGAGAATTGCAGTTTGTGGTCTGTAGCCATGGCGAGCAGGGTGTGAGTCCTCACATGGTAAAGGAAGGAGAAGGCTCTTATAGAGAAGAAAAGGAAATGGGGAGGGCTACAGTAAACAAAGAGTTTACTAAATAAAGGCTTTTCATTGGCTGAGTTGTTGCCAGGAAAGGAGAAGTCTTTCTTCTTCCTGTTGGGCTCTGCTGTCTTCACTGGGCCTGAGAGCACCCCCTTCTGGTCTCCTGGCTTTATTTCGTTGGAATTTCTGTTATATTAATTTTTTACAGAATCCTCAAGTGGGCATGGGGAGAGCGGTGTCTTCTTATTTTCCTCCTAACTAGCTATCTGGATCTTAAGTCCCTCTGGCACTAAGACTTGGAGAAGGAAGAGAAGAAACCAAGAAATACATCCTACTTGAAGTGGTGTTAACAAAGTCTAGCTCTTTGTTCTCTGTAGTCTGGCAGCAATCTTAAGGTTGACTCCCTCTTTCCTACATTTCCCTTGACTTGAGTGAATACACTTATATCTGTGGTTGTCTCTTGGGAACCTTCCTCAGGCCCGGGGTTCTCATCTGTATTCTTGTTGCTAGGGTCCCACCACTATTCTAGACAGCTATAGATAATCTCACACTGGCCTTTCCCCTGTTTGCGTGCATCTACAGCCCATGTCCAGAAAAAACCTGATTGTACATGGCAGTCCTAACAGAGCAGCGCTGTCTTAGCTGTGCCCCAAAGAAATTCAGGAGACTTTATTTTCACATCCGAACTTCTGAGTATTTCCTTAAGGTATTGTCTTAGTCTATTCAGGCTTCAGTAACAAAATACTAGAGACTAGGTAGTTTATAAAGAACAGAAATTTATTTCTCACAGTTCTGGAGAGGCTGGAATTCTGAGACCAAGGTGCCAACAGGGTTGGATGAGGGCCTTCTCCCAGGTTGCAAGCTTCTCGCTATGTCCTCTTATGCCAGAAGGGATGAGGGAGCTCTGTGGGGCCTCTCATGATTTCATCACCTCTCAAAGGCCCCACCTCCTAAATTCCATCACAGTAAGCATTAGGGTCTCAACCTATGAATTTGAGAGGGCACATAAATATTCAGACTATAGCAGATAGGTCCTGACAAGTGAAAGAAGTAGGTCATTTTGAGGTCTGCATTTTCATTTCAATTACATATTGAGAATATCTTTTTCTTCATTGTTCCATGCTGTCATTTGTTTGACTTTATATTTGTTTAGATTGCTCTCTGATTGAGATAACTTTATTTTTAAAAAATCAAATCAAGCCCTTTGATCTTGTGATTATTTCTGGTTGCAAAGTCATTGATATGCAGAAAACAGTCTTCTACATTCCAAGGTTTGTCTCCATCTTAAACATTCTCTGCCTTTTGCTCGAGTGACATCAAATTCTGCTTGTTTTCCTTCATATTTTTTGATTTCTTTAACCTGACCTTAATATTTAAATGGTGGAGTTCTTTGATGTTCTATTTGCGACCTGCTTTCTATCTCATCGGGAGTCTCTCCCATTCCCGTGAATTTAGTCACTATCCATATATGAGTACTTATCGAAGGTATACCTCCCTTGCAGAGTTTTCTCTTGACTTCTAGACATGCATCTACTTTTGTATTTAACACCTTTGCCTGGCCAAATCATAAGACTAAATTTTAAATAATGACCCCTCCCATCCCAACTTGTTCCTCTTTTAGTGTTTGCTATCTCAGCAAATAGCTCAACAGACGTACATGGGATTTGTATTTGACCCTTTGTTTGCTCTCAGCCCCTAGATTCAATCAATCACCAAGCGTTAATTTCCTTGTCCAAATAGCTCTTGAGTCCGTTATGTTTCTCAGGCATTTCCTCTGTTATCATCCTAAGTCTTATTAGTATCATTACTTACCTTGACCCTTTCACCATCTCCTAGCCTAGATACTTACTAGACAGTTACTCTTAACCTTTCAAGATAATTCTCTATAATAAAATTAGAGACTTAAAAAATAATATTTGTATTTCATCCCTCTACCTAAAGCTCTCTAATCATCCTCCATTTTCATCAGAGCAAAGCCCCAGAGTATTAACATTACCCATGAGATGGTGTTGTCCAGTGAGGTGAATCATGGTTATCTCTTGCCCGTCTCCTCAGAGGATACATTCTACCTATAGAGTGGCCCATTTTCTTTCTCTTTTGTATCCTTTCTAGTCTCAAGATGTTTGCATACATTACTGCCTTATCTAAGTCATAGGCTAGCAGCCCCCTTTCCACCCATACACATGCTGCACACACATGCACACCCTTTGCTTAATGTCACAATCTGTGTAACTTCCCCACGTAAGACTTCTGAACCCCAGACAGCTTTGGTCTTGCCATGAATTATAACCATTTTCCCCTGTCCTTTCATTTATACCAGTAAGCTCAGTGTATCTCTAATGCTGACTGCAAGCATTCAGACTATGTGGACTCTATTCATTATTGTACGTTTTAAAGTCTAGAACAGTGCTTAACACAGAGTTAGGTGCTGAACTATTTATTGAACAAACTATAGCTTTAAATAATCAGGCTATAGCTCAAGGTCAGTAGCCCGAATGGGCAGAATAGGTAAAGAGGTGGCAGGAAAGAGTCCTTGATCCAGTTGCTGTAGCTGCTACACGGATCTTATAAAAAAAAAGCTTCCAGAAGGTAATTTTGGGAAGCCTTTTAGGTATTTTGTGCCAGGTGATTGGTAAAGCTCTGAAGCTAGAAACACTCAAATACATCTCCAGTATTTCCTGTAAGGCAACTCCTTACTTCACATAGCCAAATTTAATATACCCTTACATGTTACCTGTCAACTCTGTCCATCCAACTAGAGAAGTAGATAAGAGAGGAGGAGGAGGAGGAGAGGGAATACAGTATTTAACGGATACTGTCTCTGTGTGGTAGAATTTAAAGGACTCAAAATTATTCTTTACACTCTTGGCATTTTACATATGATTGTACACATTTTAAATTTCATAATTATAAAAAGTCACTTCAGATATAAAGTATCATTAAATGAAAAGCTAGATCAAGCACCAATGTTTACATGAATTCAATCAGTGTCTATTATATAGAACCTAGAACAGGTGCTCTATTAGGATTACTTTTATGACTTTAATCTTTAATCTGAAGTTTTCCATTATTTATCCTCTGGAAAATCCAGGACACAAGAAACTGAGAATTTTTTTTTTTTCTATTCATGCTACAATGAATTGGAGAGACAAAAGTTGCTGTGCAGACATGTAATAGACTGGAAGTTTGGAGATATTGACTGTCATAGACTATCATCCTTGAGAACTAAGAGTGTGCAAGATACCCCAATAATTTCATATATGTATATAAATATATGTTAATACACATATTAATTATATGTAGTTATTTATAATAAAATTTTAGGCATAAAGGCATCATTAAGTTGCAAAGCTCAAAATAGAAAGTGAATTTCTAAAGTATATTAAAAAATTCCCTCCAGATTGATGTCTGTCACCATCATCATTAAGAAATTTGAACTCTTAAAAATTAGAATGAGTTGCTAACTTTCAGTTATTTCTGTGGGCTTTGCAATACACCTACAATTAAGAAGAAAGCAGGGCATTTCTCAGTTATCCTCTGCTTTTGTAAGTGAAATCCTGTCACTCTACATAGCAATTATGTCCTCTTTTGGATAACAGGATGAACATAAGGGAATATTTTTTTTAGGATTGACATGCCCTATTTGGATGTAACTCATTTGAAAAATCATGGAAATATCAAATCATTTCTATTTCAAGTTAAATCGTGTTCAAGGATAAATTGTGTTAAGCATCTGTGGTGTCACTTTATTTGTCTTTTCTCTCAGTAATCAGTATTCTTATTTGATTGTTTTAAAGGTAACTTTTAGCACCATGATAATGGTGCCATGAGACTTTTATGAGACTGATGATACCTCTTATTTGCAATGATGAAGTTTGATTATTAAGATAGTCTGTCTCATGCCTTGGCCAGTTATTGACTCAGGAATGGAGCAATACAATAGAGTAAACCTACCAACTCCTTGTTATCTCTGGAGCAGTATATCCAATTGTGCACATAAGACTAGGACCTAAGTCTTTTTACCTCGAGCATAGTACATATAACTCTAGCAAGATTGGTGGGGACACCAAATATTCATCAAATAAAAAGCGACCAGATAGTGACACAAAGTTTTGGTCATTTGCTCTCTTAAAGTTAGGAGGAGATCTTAATTTTCCACTTAACTATATTCTCTAACTTGAATGTTAACACAATAAGATTCAAAGCTCCACGACTTCCGACTCTACTTTTCATTCTGAAAAGGACAACAGTAGAAAATAGGAATAATAAATTAATATAAAAATTGTTTTCAAGCCAGGTATATAATTTATCAGCGTGCAAAAGCTGATTTAAAAACTGGGAAAGAGAACTTTCAGGGTCATTTGCTCTCTTAAAGTTAGGAGGAGATCTTAATTTTCCACTTAACTATATTCTCTAACTTGAATGTTAACACAATAAGATTCAAAGCTCCACGACTTCCGACTCTACTTTTCATTCTGAAAAGGACAACAGTAGAAAATAGGAATAATAAATTAATATAAAAATTGTTTTCAAGCCAGGTATATAATTTATCAGCGTGCAAAAGCTGATTTAAAAACTGGGAAAGAGGACTTTCAGATTCAAAGGGGCAATGCTTCAGAGTAGAGAAATGTCATAAGATGCATGAAGTTCTTACTATAAATCAGATTTATGCTTCCAGGGCAACAACATCCAGAAAATTCACTTAGGGAGTGAATCATAAGACCAAACAAACTGCTGGACTTTGAGGTTTCAGTGCACTTTTTCCCATTCACCTAAAGCATCTTCACTCAACTGGAGTCTGAACTAGCAGCAAGATAAATTATCTAAAAATGAGGGCTTTGAGTAGTGAACAGGCAAATATGAGGTTAATCCACACTTGTAAGCCCATTATCTGGTCACAAGTAAATCCCAGTGTCTATTGGATATCAAAATCACACAGCCATAAGTAAATTATAAGTCGTCTCATAAAAAATGGATCAGTAGCATTTAAGGAATAGAGCTTTAAGTGCACTATGCCTTTATGTGTTTTAAACATGAAGAAAAAAATATATGGATAAATTTAGCACTAAACTGAGTAAATATATTCTCTTGATAATTATTGATGATACTCGGTTAAAAAAAACATTGCCAAATGATTACAAAATAGTAGCTAATGGTGATGTTTCAGGTATTCTCAATAAAAAAACTCATAATATGGATTGATTTAATGAACAGTGTGTTAGAAGTTGGAAAGACCAAGAAAATCTATATCTTCCTTTGTGGGTCTTCATAGCCCACAAGGATTGCTGAATTTATTCTTTTTACTGATCTTAACTAGTTTTCTTGCAAAAACAGTTTCTGGAAAAGGTCTGAAAAGAAAGTAGGTAAAGGTATATACCCACAGTTTTGAATTATGCTAAGCAATGATGGAGAAGAAATCCCTCCTTAGTTCTACCTGTGATTCTCATTATCTTATGTAAATAGAAAGGGCAGCATTTATGACATTTCCGTCTTTACTACATTTTAACACATTGTAGGTATATTCATATTAATTAGTAGCTCTTAACATTATTTTTAAAAATGTCAAATTCCTGGACTCTTTTTCCTACACTGTAAATAGGTAAAAGTCTTCATGTCATTTTACGTGGGATAAAATGTATGGAAAAGGGACATTGTAGAGAGAGAAGAATTAACCACATAAACACTTTGACTCAGTTTCTATTTAAGAGTCCATAGTTCTGTGCCAGAAAAAGTTATAGGAAAACATTCACATAACAAATACTGTTTAGTTTTTACTTTGTACTTTGCTAGGTGTTGGGAACGAAACACTAAATAATATGTGATCTTTGACTTTGAAAGGCTTGTAATCTAGCAGAATGAGACAGGTAAAGTGCAATAGGTCCCAAGATAGATGTGTACAAAAGAATTCTGTAGAAACAAGGAAAGCTTTCGTTGGAAAGATGACTCCTAAGTGAGTTTTAAAAGTCAGTTATACTGCAATAAAGATGTAAAATAAATAAATAAAAGTCAAGTTGGCATTTTCCAGATGGATAGAGGTAAAGAAGAGTCAGAGGTATAGAAAGGTCATTCTAAGAGAAGAGAGTACGTAGAGAATGCCACATGGCATCGGCAGTGCTTCTCACACAGCTGGGAAGTGTGGAACCCATCTGCACATCTGTATCTTAGTGGCAGTTCTGTGTAGGTCAGGGGGGGTCATGAAGTTTAGTTAATTATTTCTGCCACCGAGTTACTAGCCCACAGGTGGTAGCTGCTGACATACAAACGGAAGAAATGATTTAGAGAGAATATGTAACATGAAAATAGAAGAGAGTCAAGGAAAGAGTTCTGGAAGCACCAACAATCAGAAAGAGATAAACTAGAGGCCACAGAGGAGAGTTGAAGAGGAAGAAAGTGACGAGGTGTCAAATGCCAGCAGAGAATTTGAGTTAAAGGGGGTTAAGAGCAGCCTTTGACTGGCAATTGGGAAATCACTGGAGTCGTATCTAAGTGTTGTGACCTGAAGTGTAAATGGAAGGTGGAGAGGTAGAGGAATTGAGGTTATTTCTCTCTTGAAACTTTGTATTTTACAGAAGAAAGAAACACAAACTGGTAGGTAGAGCCAATGTAGGACTCTTTTCCTTTTTGCTTGACTCCCCCATCACCTTTTTTTTTTTTTTTTTTTTTTTTTTTTTGCGATATGTGGGCCTCTCACTGTCGTGGCCTCTCCCGTTGCCGGACGCGCAAGCTCAGCGCCCATGGCTCACGGGCCCAGCCACTCCGCGGCACGTGGGATCCTCCCGGACCGGGGCACGAACCCGTATCCCCTGCATCGGCAGGCGGACTCTGAACCACTGCGCCACCAGGGAGGCCCACCTTTTTTTTTTATATGGAAGAGAATCCAGTACAGACTGGGACAAAATGGAAGAACAGTAGTGTCAGGTTGTCCCAAAGACAATGAGGAAAGATGATATTAATCAAGACACAGGTGTAAAGCTCAGCCTTGAGCAGGAGCAGGTACACTATTTCCTCTGACGCTGCAAAAGGAAAGGGTGCTCAGTTCAGATGATTTATGGTATGAGAAATGGGACTTCCCTGGCAGTCCAGCGGTTAAGACTTCACCTTCCAATGCAGGGAGTGCGGGTTTGATCTCAGGCCGGGGAACTAAGATCCCACATGCCTCGCGGCCAAAAAACCAAAACATAAAACAGAAGCAATATTATAACAGATTCAATAAAGACTTTTAAAAAATACATTTAAAAAATGGATGGGGTTTTTGCTTGGTATTCTGGATGTTCTTTACAAAGTAGATGGTAGAGTCTTTTGTTGAGAGAAGGAAGGATATCATCCTGGGCTTGAGGAAAGTCAGATGTGGTGCACTGGATGTTGAAAGAAAAGCGTCCAGGGCAAATAGACAGATTGATGAACAGGGCAATATTTGGCTTACGTGGGACACTGAGAATGAAAAGAGCAAAGGGTTTGAAATCAGAAGATGTGTAATGGAATTTGTACTCTGCCTAGTGTTGGCTATTCACCTTGCACAAATCAGTAAATATATCTGAGTTGCAGTGTTCACATAAGAAAAATAGGAACAGTAATATCTGTTCTATTATCTTCATGTGATTATTTAGTTGATTATATATAATTATATATGTGAAAGTAGATTATAAATCAAATTTACGATTAGTTTTCAATCAAACTAGACCTCTGTAAAATAAAAATAAAAGACGACTATGTTGACGATCAGATAAAAAGAAAATACACACAGACAAAATAATAATTTGGAGAGTAAAGTTAACTTGTTTAGTTGTAATTTGAGATTCCACCTTTGATCTACCACCTTTATGAAATAGGCCTCTATTTCATAGGATAGGCTCTGTATAAGTGCTAGCAATTCAACTTCATCTTTCACTTGCTAGCTATGATAAAAGAATGTTCCATGACATTAATTCTTTATTTCAGCAAAGGCTAAAACTGTGCAAATAAGTACATGCAAGCTTAATCTGTTCTGTCTGTAGTCTCACTGTCATTTCAAGGTCCTTCTGGGATGCCATATGGGCTGGTTTATTGCTTGGATGAAGTTTATAAATATGAATGAATAAATAATTTTTGGAGTTTCTGCTAACTCTAAGTTGGATGCAATGTCAAGTAAACAGTACATATCATCATTTCACAAAGGAAATAAGGATTTATTATCACTGAGGTAACAAATTCCCAAATTATATTTTACTGGATATACAAAAATGCTTGCATCCACTGTGCTTCAAATCTTTCACTTATTTGAAGAGTCATGCTTTTTACTACAATACATAAATTCATCATTCCCCCGCAGATTATTATGTTTTCTAATATGATAACTAGTCTTATTTATCCCATTGGGTGTTCACTAAAAAACACAACCGTGATTCATTGTTAACCTCTTCTAAAATAAAGTTCTGAGATGGAGAATAAGGTAATTATTGACAGGAATAGTTTTCAGCTTCTTTAATAGTGAACTGTTCAAGATAGGTCAGCCGAATGTTTTAAAACTAAATTTAATTTGTGCTCAGGAAAAAAAGGGACGCCCATCAGTTGATGTGGAGAATGCTTCAAAATTCTGCTCATCTCAAATATATGTCTCTAGAAAGACAGGAAGCAAACACAAATTAGGAAATCCTTCTATACCAACTAAGAATTTTTTTTTTATTAAACTGAGAAAAACTATTCAAGAAAAATAATGTTAGGTGGCTATCATATTATACTATAGATATCTGTACTGTGTTTACCTTTCATAGTGAATTTGTCTCTACATTTCAGCCATCTAGTGGATAAGAACATTCTGATTGATCTTTATATATTTACATATTTTATATCATAAGATCCTTACCAGTTTTTTAATCAAAGTATAGTTGATTTACAATATTATATTAATTTCAGATGTACAACATAGTGATTCAGTATTTTTATAGATAATATTCCATTTAAAGTTATTATGAAAGGATGGCTACATTTCTCTGTGCTGTACAATATATCCTTGTAGATTTTTTATTTTATACTTAGAAGTTTGTACCTCTTAATTCCCTACCCCTACTTTGCCCCTACCCCCTTCCCTCTCCTTACAGGGAAACCACTGGATTTTTCTCTAATGTCTGTGAGTCTGTTTCTGTTTTGTTATAGTCATTTGTTTGTTTCAATTTTAGATCCCACAGTTATAAGTGGTAACATACGCTATTTATTTGTCTTTCTCTGTCTGACTTATTTCACTGAGAATAAGTCTCTAGGTCCATTCATGTTGTTGCAAATAGCAGAATTTCACTCTTTTTTATGACTGAGTAATATCCCATTGTGTGTGGTATATGTATATAAGCATATCTTGGCTTCTGTAAATAATGCTGCCGTGAACATTTGGATGCATGTATCTTTTCGAATTAGTATTTTTGTTTTCTTTAGATATATACTCAGGAGTGGAATTGTTGGATCATATGATAGTTCTATTTTTAGTTTTTTAAGGAAACTGCTTACTGTTTTCCATAGTGGCTGCACCAATTTACATTCCCACCAACAGTGCACTAGGGCTCCCTTTTCTCCACGTCTTCACCAACATTTGTTGTATGTGGTCTATTTAGTGATGACCATTCTGAGAATTGTGAGGTGATAGCTCACTGTGGTTTTGATTTGCATTTCTGTGATGATTAGCAATGTTGAGCATCTTTTCATGTGTCTGTTGGCCATCTGTATGTGATCTTTGGACAAATGTCTATTCACATCTTCCACCCATTTTTTAATAAAGTTTTTGTGGTTTCTTGGCATTGAGTGATATGAGGTGTTTATATATTTTGGATATTAACTCCTTATCAGTCATATCATTTGCAAATATTTTCTCCCATTCAGCTTATCTTTTCATTTTGTCAGTGGTTTCCTTTGCTGTGCAAAAGCTTTTAAGTTTAATTAGGTCCCATTTGTGTATTTTCCTGTGCCTTAGGAGGCATTTCCAAGAAATACTGCTACAATCTATGTCAAAGAGTGTTCTGCCTATGTTTTCTCCTAGGAGTTTTATAGTTTCCAGTCTTACATGTAGGCCTTTAATCCATTTTGAGTTCACTTGTGTATATGGTGTGAGGAAATGTTATAATAGATGCTAAAATCCTCAAAAAATTATTAGCAAATAAAAATCAACAATATATACAATGGATAATACACCATGATTAAGTGGGATTTATCCCCGAGATGCAAGGATGGTTCAATATTTGTAATTCAATCAATATGATACATCATATTAACAAAAGGAAGGATAAAAATCCCATGGTCATATCAATAGATGCAGAAAAAGCATTTGACAAAATCTGACATCTATTCATGATTAAAAACTCTCATCAAAGCTGATCTAGAGGGAACCTATCTCAACATAATGAAGGCCATTTATGTTGATGAATCCACAGCTGACATCATCCTCAAAGGTGAAAACCTGAAATCTCTTCCTCTAAAATCAGGAACAAGACAAGGATGCCCACTATCACCACTTCTTTTCTTTTTTAATTAACTAATTAATTTATTTATTTTTGGCTGCGTTGGGTCTTCATTGCTGCTCACGAACTTTCTCTAGTTGCAGTGAGCGGGGGCTACTCTTCGTCGTGGTGTGCAGGCTTCTCATTGCAGTGGCTTCTCTTGTTGCAGAGCACAGGTTCTAGGCGTGCGGGCTTCAGTAGTTGTGGCTCGTGGGCTCTAGAGCACAAGCTCAGTAGTTGTGGTGCACAGGCTTAGGTGCTCCACGGCATGCCCAGCCCAGGGCTTGAACCTGTGTTCCCTGCATTGGCAGGCAGATTCTTAACCACTGCGCAACCAGGGAAGCCCTCACCAATTCTTTTTAACATAGTACTGGGAGGTCTAGCCACAAAAATCCGACAAGTAAAATAAATACATGACATCCAAGAAAAGAAAAAGTAAAACTGTCACTATTTGTAGATGACATAATATTAGATATAGAAAACCATAAAGTCTCCACCAAAAAAACTGTTAGAACTAATAAATGAATTCATTAAAGTTGTAGAATACAAGATGTTTAATAAACAGAAATCTGTTGCTTTTCTATACACTAGTAATAAACTATCAGAAGAGAAAGTAAAAAAAAAAATCCTGTTTAAAGTCACATCAAAAAGAATACAATACCTAGGAATAAAGTTAACAAATGAGGTGAAAGACCTATATCCTGAGAACTATAAAACATTGATCAAGGACTTTGAAAATGATACAAACATATGGAAAGTTGTCCCATATTCTTGGACTGGAAGAATTAATATTGTTAAAATGTCCATACTACCGAAAGCAATTTACAGATTTAATGCAGTCCCTATCAAAATACCCATGACATTTTCCACAGAACTGAAATAAATAATCCTCTAATTTATAACTAGCCACAAATGCTCTGAATTGCCAAAACAATCTTGAGGAAAAAGAACAAAGGTGCAGGTATCATGCTCCCTGACTTCAGACTATCCCACAAAGCTACAGTAGTCAAAACAGCATGGTACTGGCACAAAAACAGACACATAAAGCAATGGAACAGAATAGAGAGCCCAGAAATAAACCCATGCAACCTATGGTCAATTAATCTACAACAAAGAGGCAAGAATATACAAAGGAGAAAAGACAGTCTCTTCAATAAGTGATGCTGGGAAAACTGGACTGCTACACGTAATAGAATGAGATTAAGATGATTATTAATAGGTATGTACTTAATGCCATATTTTTAACTGTTTTTTGGTTTTTGTAGTTTTCCTCTCTTCTTTTCTTCTTTTCATTTCTTCTCTTGTGGTTTGGTGATTATCTTTAGTGATATGCTTCATGTTCCCTTCTCTTTAGTTTTTGTGTATCTATTGTAGTTTTTTGATTTGTGGTTATAAGGGGACTCATATATGTTGATCTATGGCTATATCTACATGTTTTAAATTGGTAGTCATTTAAGTTCAAAGAAATTCTAAAAGATCTACCTTTTTTTACTCCCTTTCCCCAACTTTTGTGGTTTTGATGTCATATTTTACATCTTCATGTTTATCCCTTAACTGTTTGTTGTAGTTGTAGTTGATTATAAAATATTTTTGTCTTTTATTCTAAGTACTAGCTTATTTAAGTGGTTGATTCACAGCCTTTACCATATATTTGCCTTTACTTATGTAATTTTTCCTTTCCTATAGATTTTTACTTCTTATTCTGGCCTTTTCTTTTCCACTTAAAGAAAACCCATTAACATTTCCTTTAGGGTAGGTTTCGTATTGATGAAATTTTTCAGTTTTTGGTTGTCTGAGGAGTTCTTTATCTCTCCTTCAATTCTAATAATAATCTTGCTAGGTAGAGTACCCTAAGTTGCAAGTTCTTCCCTTTCAGCTCTTTAAATATATCATGTCACTCCCTTCTAACCTGCAATATTTCTGCAGAAAAATCAGCTCATAACCTTATGGTGGTTTTCTTGTATATGACTCTTCATTTTTCGATTGCTGCCTTTAGAAATATCTCTTTAACTTTTGATATTTTAATTATGATATGTCTTGGTGTGGGTCTGTTTGGGTTCATCTTGTTTGGGATCATCTGTGCTTCCTGTAACCTGGAGATCTCTTTCCTTCTACAGCTTTGGGAGTTTTCAGTCATCGTTTTATCAAATGCACTTTTGACCCCTTTCTCTCTCCTTTCCCCTTCTGGGATCCCTATAATGCTAATGCTGGTACACTTGATGTTGTCTTGGAGGTCCCTTAAATTGTTCTCATTTTTAAATTCGTTTTTCTTTTTACTACTCTGATTACACAATCAGAGAATTTCCATTATTCTATTTTCTAACTTATGCTTTTTTTTTCTGTACCACCTAGTCTGCTATTAATTCCTTCTAGTGTGTTTTTCATTTCTTATTGTACTCTTAGTTCTGGCTTGTTCTTTTTTATATTCTCTAGTTTCTTGTTAAAATTCTCACTGTGTTCTTCTATTCTTTTCCCTAATTCAGTAAGCATTCTGACCACTAATGCTTTGAACTATTTATCTGGTAAATTATTTATCTATGTTTTATTATTTGTTTTTTTCAGGGGTTTCTCTTGTTCTTTCATTTGAAATAAGTTCTTCTTCATTTTGCTTAACTTTCTTTGTTGCTATGAAATTAGGAGTAACAGTTACTTATTCCAGTCTTAAAGGGGTGTGCTTTCATGGGAGTGTCCATATACAGTCTGCATGTTCCCAGTGGCTTTGGTAGGAGAGCTGGATCTGACATGAGCATGAGTCACATCTTCCCCCAGGATGTGCTGGCAACTATCACCTTGGTAGGAGGTGGGGCTGGAGGTGGAGGGGCTTGAGCCAGAGCCAGGTGTGAGCTGGGGCTTCTTGTCTTCTCAGTGGCCAACACCACACTATTGAGGGTGGGGACAGGTCCCAATTTGCTGGAGCAGAAGCCCTGAGGTTCAGGTCCAAGCTGGCTCCATTCCCTTTAACTGTGTGCTTTCCCCCATGTCAGCATCAGCCTTCTTGCCCCAGAGGGGAGCAGTGCTGGAGCAAGAGGGGCCAGAGCGGGTACTTGGCATAAGTCAGGGTACAGAGGCTGTGGTGGTCCCAGCACTAGTCGGAATTCTGGATCACCCCAAGTGCTCTGCCTCTGCAGGTACCAGCAGTGGCTGCCCTCACTCCATTCTGATGCCATGCTGGTTTGAGGTAGCTCTGTCCCTCACACCTGTGCAGTCTCCTCTGCCATGGCAGCCCTTGCCCTGCTGTGGCAGTGTGCCACAGACCAAGTGGGGCCAGAGCCAACAATTGGCTCAGGTTGGGGCATATGGTGGAGTGGTCTCAGGAAACTGTCCAGAGTCCCAGGCAGTTTCAGTCTTCTTCCTCCATCTTGTTTTGGGAGCAAGCACGTGTGTGCACGCTCTTCACTAGCAGAGTCTATGTTTCTTACAGCCCTCCTGTCAGTTCCACTGGTTTCCAAACCAGCTAAGGGGACTTGTCTGCCTGGTGTTGGACCCCAGAGCTGAGGTGTCCAATATGTGGCTCAGACACCTCACTCCCCAGGGAGAGAGAATCTCTAAGCCCATGTAATTCCCCTTTTCTTCTGTGGTGCCTCCCAGGGACAGAGGTCCCAACCTAATTGCTGCTCTTGCCTTCCTACCTGATGCTGTGTGGATCTTTCTTACAGCCTTAGTTTTACAAGAGTCTTTCTGCCAGTCTCCAGTTTGTTTTCAGTGAGAATTTCCACACATGTAGATGTGTTTTTGATGTGTTCATGGTGGGGGGTGAGCTGCACATCCTCCTGCTCCACCATCTTAATCTCCTCTCCCTAACCAGTTTTATTGAGACATATTTTCTGTTTCTATATCAGAAAATTACCCAAGGTGATAAATCATCAGTCATCATCATCAACAGTATTATTATTTAAGTGGTCCTCATTTCTAAAAACCTTTTCAATTTACAGTCTGCATTTACATACAGTGCCTCATTGACCTAGCGAAGTCCATGATGTTGATGGGGAAATGATATTATCCTGATTATCACCACACCTCTCAGCACACACACACACGCACACGCACACACACACTGTTACACACATATACACTCATTGATAGCACTAGGATTCCATGTTTCTGTGGTTCCAATGCCCAGGGAATCCCAGACAGGCATTCTATTGGAGTTTAGCTACCAATACCACCATTTTCCTACAGCCCTATGACTTGGTCCCACCTTTAAGTGTGAGCAGTGAGAGGAATAAGAAAATAAAAAGTAAAGTCACCTCTCCATGCAGGTCAGTTCTCCAGCATTTTTATTTACTTTCCAGTATTCCTCAAATAGTTGCTGTTTATATTTTTTCCAGAGTTTTTGATGTAATTAGTGGAAAAGACAGGCTCCACTGAACTTACACCACCATAGTGTGACTGAAATTATCCATACTAAATACTTGCCTTAGCAAAGAAGAGACATTGCAAATCAATCACCTAAGATTCAAACTTTAAATCTAGATGAAGAGAAAATTAAATCCAAAGCAGGCAGAAAGAAGAAATCATAACATAATTGCAAACTAAAAATAGAGAACAGGAAAACAATAGAGAAAATCAATTAAACTAAAAACTGATAATTTGAAAAGATCCATAATATCTATTAACCGTTAGTTAGACTGATAAAGAAAACATGAGGGAGAGGACATAAATCACCAATTTCAGGGATGAAAAATTAGCTATCACTACAGATCTAACAGACATTAAAAGGAAAATATTTTTAAAATATGCAATAAATTTAATAACATATAGAACAAAAAATTCTTTGGGAGACACAAAAAATGTTTACTCAAGAAAAAGTAGATAGCTAAAATAGCACAATAAATTTTACAGAGTAGAATTTGTAGTTGTAAACTTTCCTACAAAGAAATTCTCAGGGGCTTCCCTGGTGGCACAGTGGTTGAGAGTCTGCCTGCTGATGCAGGGGACACAGGTTCGTGCCCCGGTCTGGGAAGATCCCATGTGCCGCGGAGCTGCTAGGCCCGTGAGCCATGGCCGCTGAGCCTGCGCGTCCGGAGCCTGTGCTCCGCAACGGGAGAGGCCACAACAGTGAGAGGCCCGCGTACCGCCAAAAAAAAAAAAAAAAAAAGAAATTCTCAGACACAGATGGCTTAATAGGCAAATTTTGCCAAACATATAAGAAAGGAACAAAATCAATTCAACACAGATACTTATTGAAAAGAGATTAACACAGAATATCTTTCAACTCATTTTATGAGGCCACAAATATCCTGATATAAAAATCAGACAAAGTTATTACAAAGAAAGAAAACTAATGACCAATATCCATCATGAACATAGATGTAAAAATTATTAACTGAATATTAGCAAATCAGATTCAGCAATATTTAGAAAGGATAATACCACATGACCAAGTGGGATCGATCACTGGAATGTAAAACTGGTTCAGCATTTAACAGTCGGTCTATGGATTTTGCCATATCACAGGTCATAAAAGAAAACCCACATGATCACACAATAGACACAGAAAAAATTTTTACAAATTTAAACTTTCATTCACGATAAAAAACAATTGTAAGTAAGAATAGAGGGAAACGTCTTCAACCTAATAAAAGACTTTTCCAAAAAACAACAGCTAATATCATACTTAATGGTGTAAAACAGTGTTTTCACCCTGAAATTGAGAACAAAGCAAAGATGTACACTCAACTTCCATTCAATGCTTTATTGAAGGTTCTAGCAAGTGTGAATAAGGCAAACAAAAAATTAAAAGCTAATAAAATTTTAAAAGACCACAGGCTTGAAAGGAAGGAATAAAGCTGTCTTTATATATAGAAGACATGAATATCTACATGAAAAGGAAAATTTGGAAAAATTAAAAGGATAAATGTATAATGAACATTTGTTGAGTATCTGTTAGATGCTCAGCACTGTTCCAGGTGATCTATATGTGTCACTTTATTGATTGACACAGAAATCTTATGTTTTCTCTTCTGGTTGAAGTAAAACCTAGGAAGGTTTTGTACGCCTGTTACATAACCTTATTGGCTTGAATGACAAAACTAATGTGCATGGGCTTCCCTGGTGGCGCAGTGGTTGGGAGTCCACCTGCCGATGCAGGGGACACGGGTTCGTGCCGCGGTCCGGGAAGATCCCACATGCCGCGGAGCGGCTGGGCCCGTGAGCCATGGCCGCTGGGCCTGCGGGTCCGGAGCCTGTGCTCCACAACGGGAGAGGCCGCAACGGTGAGAGGCCCGCGTACCGCAAAAAAAAAAAACGGATGTGCATGAAGAAAATGATAAAGGAATTCACAGTTATTTGTAGGATCTATGCAGTTCCCCCACAGAAATGTGAGGTTAACATTGTCATACTAATGTGAAAGATGAGAAAGCTGTGACTCCAAGAAGCTACCTGTGTTCTCAGCAAGATATAAAGTGAATATCATGGGGTCTGTGATGTGGGGAGAGGGAACATGTGCATCACCGCTGCTGTATGGGGTTCTTCTTCATACCACCATCATCTGAGCTTTATATGTGGGTAATGAAGAGAGTTTTAATGATGTTTGAAATTTGGGTTAAATCATTTATAATTAATTATAATTAATTAATTTATAATTAAGTATTACTGACAGCACCTTTTTTATTAGTTTTGAAGTTCTTTTTTTTGCCTCCTTTTTCAAAGCATACAATAGACCAATTTTTTAAAATTAAATACATGGGTAGATTGCTCAGTTTTATTTTAACTGAGTGCCTCTATTTCTGCTGATTGGAAGAGAGATGGTTAAGAAGTGAAGAAGTAAAGGTGGGAGAGGATTTAAATAACCTGAGGCCCTTAATCAGGTCAAAATGGCGTGGGTCTATCCCTGCTCTTTAAAATATTCTTATAGAGGAAATAAAATAGGAAATGTTTCCACTGTTTTGACTCATTCAGAAATCATAATAAGCAAAAAACTATACTTTTTTCTTTAAGTAAGCTAAACAGTAAGCCTATTAGTACTCCAAATACAATGAATCATTAAATATGTGGATATGTATAGGTACATAATTTTTACTTCCAGAATACATGACTTACTTAAATGTACTTGAATAAAACATCTCCCTACAATATTCTTACACTTAAAGCAGAGCCCCTTTCCAAAATTGACTTTCTTTTCCCAAATATGCAAACTTTATAACTTGAAATAGTCTTTAGGAGAGAGAGATATACAGGATCTTTTATTCCATCAAAGATTTTGATATTTAAGAAGTTTACAAATCAATTTTCTATACTGAAAACAAATAACAAAGAAAGTAGAAGTGACTTTAAAAACCCCATGGCTAATATGAAACAGGTTTCTCAACTTAAGGTTGGTAATTTTAGAACATGTTTATTATTCTTAAATCACATTTGTCATTTTTATCTGTGTTTATTAAGCATATATACTCATGATAAGTAATTACCCTAACCTTAACAACCATTCTGTTGACAAACTATGAGTGATATTTTAAACCTTTTCATATTTCTTATGTAAATGAAAGACAGAAGCCTTGGAAGATAGGTTGCCTGTTCCTTCACTCCCAAGAGCACATATAAATAGGTGCTCTCAGTTGGCCCTGTTTCCTGGGAAGGGCAAACTTGGCCTTTATTAATCTGCTGTTTTTAAGATCTCTCAGAATGTCTGTCATTATTGGTCATAACAGTGTTTCCGCTCATTCTAAATTAAGATGAACTGATAGCCTTTTAGTATTGGCATCAACAGTGACAGCGTGACTTAGGGAGATAAATTTTCAAAAATGTTAAAATGATAAGCTAGAATCCTGCATTACCAAATATAAAAGAATTGTGACCTTATATTTTTAAAATTGCAACTCAATAATCAGGGAAGGTAATCAGCAATTCAGTCAAAAATAAGTGAACCTCAGAAGCTATTTAAAATTGATTTAAAGCAGTCTGAGTCTATAACCAAAATTAAGAGAGATTCATTTTCCAGATTTGCTTTTTCACTAAGCAGGGTTTCATGCAACACAATGCATAAGTTATTGTATTAATTCTTCCTCTTTTCCTGTTATTCATATCACAGTCTCTTAAATTTATTCTTTTTTCTCCTCTGGGTGAAAAATGATTGCCCATAAACATCAGTTGGTAAAACATTAAGAAATCCAGTGGTAATTCTGAAACTTAATTTCCGGTTTTGTACAACAGTGGAGTGATGTAAATGATTAATGCTTTTGTGTTTTTCCTTGCTCAACCCTATAATCAGCTTAATTAAGACACTCCTAGTGCTAATTGAGAAACTATCACTCATTTCTTCAAAATTCCCTAACTTAGGCCTCTATTTTTTTTTTTTTTTTTTTTTTTTTTC
>NW_006778796.1:1826449-1848505 GCF_000442215.2 Lipotes vexillifer
TGCGGTACATGGGCCTCTCACTGTTGTGGCCTCTCCCGTTGCGGAGCACAGGCTCCGGACGCGCAGGCTCAGCGGCCATGGCTCACGGGCCCAGCCACTCCACGGCATTTGAGATCTTCCCTGACCGGGTCACGAACCCGTGTCCCCTGCATCGGCAGGCAGACTCTCAACCACTGTGCCACCAGGGAAGCCCAGGCCTCTATTAATTTGTTAGTAAGGACATTAGAACCTGGAATCATATCTTAGACTAGCTGTGGCATTTGGAAAAGGATGTTTCCTCAAAATTAAAAAAAATTGTTGAAAATTTCTTCAACATTTGTAATTCTGCTACAATTCAAAGATAAGACATTTAAGCACTAAGTGTGTGTGTGAGTGCACATGTGTGTAGCTCTTCCTATGCTTTTTACTGGTGTCCATTTGTGATGGACACCAGACAATGAGAGGAGTTTCCCAATGTAATGTTTTTTTTCTTTTTTATATCTTCCTTTTGCCATCACGTTGGGAAAGTTTTCAGATTCATAAATACCTCTGGTTTATAAAGAGTAGGTGATAGTGGAAGCTATCTTTTCTCTCCACACCATCAGGATTTTCTAGAGTGCTAGTGAGTTAAGAATTTTCTGCTAAATGCAGACAGAAAGCCTCTTGTCCTTCCCGTATTCTTCTCCTGTATTCCTTTCAACCATCCTACCACAGAGGAGCACCAAAGATAGTGACCAGAATGCTGCAGTCATTGATCTGTACATAGGTGAATGTCAGAGGTGAATTCCTTTGAAAATTTATTTGCTTCACAGTGTAAACATTTGGACCATCTATGATTGGGTAAAAAGTCTGATTTCTTCTTATTTCTTTCAAAATACATTTATAGCTTTGTTTTTCTTATTTTTCCTAAGTAGATCTTATTCTTCTTTTTGTTTAGTAGACGGGAAAGAAGAATCAGGAAGCTAATCTGGTATGTCTTGGAATGATCTGTTCCACAATTCTTATAAACGTCTGGAAGTTTATGTTCTAACATCCTTCATCAGTGTGCTTAGGTTTGGCAAAATACAGAAAGTAGCAGACTGTTTAAAGTCAATTATGCCACTAACACATCCCTGTCTTTCAAATGTGGAAATTTTACCCCAGGTGCTTCAAAAGTTCATAAACTCATAACTGAGTGATTGGAAATAGCTGTGATATATCTGGAAAGTGTTTCATTAATACAAGGCAGACACACACACACACACACACACACACACACACACGCTGGGCATCAGTGTAGCTCAGTAAGGGAGATAACATTTAAAAATAAATAAAATTAATCATGTGGAACTACCAACTGATAAAGTCATCCAAAATGTTACAAATCTATAATACATAAGTTCATGTATTATATTATACAGAGATTTATAATATGCAAAACCTAAATATTTACTGTAATATTGATTTTCCAGGTCAAATAATTCCCCTCTCTCTCACTTCTCCCTCCTCCTCCACTTTCTTCTGCCTGTGTATTTTATACCTTTTTGAGGTTAAAGGATGACTTATTTTATGCATTCACAGGAATCTTCTAGATATAAAATATCAGCTCATCCAAGTTTACAGCTTCCTACTTTTTCTTGGTATGAAAAACGTCTGGCCTTTCTTAAGTGGTTCAGATCCCAACAGGTGTTTGCGGGGCTAGGTCCCTTTTTTCTAGTGACATTCTCTTGCCACCACAAATGGGTTACTCAACCTGTTATTGGCACCTGTAGCTCCCTCTGCCCACTTGTGTCCATCCATCTTGGTTACAGGGTGCCTTGTCCCAGTCTGCATTTGCTTTATTATGCCTCATTAGCCTTTCATTATAAGTAATAATGCTTCTGTTCCCTAGCGGAGGGGTAAGTCGGTAAAGTCAGTTGTTTTCTTAGGACATTTGCTTCATTCATAAAGTGGCAATATATTCTTGGGCCTTCTTTCTACCTGGTGATTGAATGAGAGCACTCCTTCTGATGAATTTTCACTGTTCTGGGTATAGCTCCTACTTTTTCTGCAACTATTTTTTTTTCCTTACAGTTCCTTGTGTCTATCATTCCTTACTTATCTAGATAGAGGAAAATGCACATCTACTGTGACAGAGACTAAGAGGGTTCATCAATATCCACATCCTATCCTGACTTTCCCATCTTCCCCTGCAGCTAGGTAGAGGCCCTGTGATCACTTCCATTCAATGGAATATGAGTGGAAGTAAATAACATGTGGCCATGTGACTTGAAACAAAGAGAGACAAGATAGAGGCATCGAGAAGCTACTTCATAAAGAGCTGCCCAGGAGCAGCCAACCATGCCAGACTCAGCTTGAATGAAATGTAACCTTTTATTTTGTTAAACCATTGGATTATGGGGATTGTTATAGTGGTTACTGTTAATAATCTTGATGAGATATCTCTAAGTTATTAAAAGACATAACTAGTAGAAGAAACAGTAAAGAACTCCTATATTTGTAAATAATTCTTGTATATGTTAAAACTGTAGTAAAATATGTTTCCTGTTCTATTTGTTCATCTTTTGTATTACAACTACTTTCTTGGAATACTTAAAAGTATTTTTTTCTATTTATTATTACCACCCAGTGGACTTTCAAGATTTTCTTTGCTTTAAATAACTGTAATTATGATTCACTTGGCTACCCAAATTGATACAACTTGATCAATGGATACCCCTTTAAGTTTTGTCCTTTGTACCTCATTGAGCGATACCACTGAACATTTCTTCAAATAACCTTATTATCTGGCAACAATAAGGAGTTACTGGTCTGTTTGATCTTTCTTGTCCCCAGGATATGTAATCAGCCGTTCACTAAGGAACAGATTTCTTTTAATGGAGAAGGATCTGAGACGTCAGATTCTGGTCTGTTGGGATGTATATCAGATTGTTTCTGGTGTGTACTAGAGCTGAGTGGAGTGGCATCAGGTTTTAAATTTGTCTTTCCAATAAAGTAAAAACAACTTGTCCTAGAGCATACCTAAATAATTGTTATACCTTATCCAAATTGTAGTCCACTTCCTTTTCTCTTGTGAGTCTTACCTATTTCCTCCATAGTCATTTTGTTGTCACTCTATTGATAGACAAGTTTATTGAAATAGTCTGAGTAATATAAGAATAGCTAAGTCTTGGGACTTCCCCGGTGGTTCAGTGGTTAAGATTCCGTGCTTCCATTGCAGAGGGCACGGGTTTGATCCCTTGTCGGGGAGCTAAGTTCCCACATGACACATGGCGCAACCAAAAAAAATGAATAGCGAAGTCTCATCACATACTAATGCCCATGCTTCTTAAGAATCTCCTTTCAAAAATCTGTAAACCTCCTACTCCAAAAAGTTTCTTGTAAAGAAGAAATAGTTGATCAAATACTTTTCTATAGTCATTATTCTGATCAAAAGAGTCCTAAAGAAAATGATTCAGTATGTATAGGGAAATAGATTGATCTAGTGTATGTATAAGCATTATTTTCTGAATCTAAAATTAGGACACACAGCCTGACAAGCACATTTGTATATATTCGGAAATGTAAATACATTAAAAAATCTTACCAAGTGGTATACATTAATCACACTATATTATTTAATTAAAGAGCTAATTTTACTGGAAAGAATTCATAAGGTAGAAACTCCGGGAAGCTCTCACATTTCTTAATCTTTGTACAACAGAGAAGAAAAAAAAGAGCAGGGAAAAATTTCTAACTTATTTAGCATTTTGATAGTGAATTAAAAACAGTAGTAGATAATGAGATAAATCTAAGGTAATTAAATATTGAATGCTTAATGGGTTTTTGCTCTATTAAGGGAAGAGGAATGGTGTAAATGCTTACAAGTACAACATGGAACCAAGAAGTGACTATTTGGAGGGGATTCAAATAGAACACAAATATTTTCAAATATTTCAAAAATGATGAATATCCATTACTGATAGTTTTACTACTAAGCTTATATACAGTGATTAAAATTGTGCCTCAGGGAAGTAGAATACTCTACCTCTTTAATAGATTATAAGGGAAATATCAAATGTCTAAGATTATGATAAAAAGGCAAGTGGTCATAATTATGGTTTTTTTGCTTTTGTTTTTGTTATATTAAGGAATAGATAGAGAATTTTTAGGCCTCTGTATGGATGAAATAAAATAAAAATGGCTCCCAAATAAAAGAATCCCATGAGCAGCAAAAAGTATAATCAGTATGAAGCATTTTTAAAATGTCTGTCTGGCATTGGGAGATGAGGGACAAATAAAATAAACAAGCCAAAAAATTGTACTTTAAACGCTAAGCAAAATTATCACATGTATGAAATCTTAACTTTTTATTGAAATATAGTTAATTTACAATGTTGTGTTAGTTTCAAGTGTACAGAAAAGTGATTCAGTTATATGTATATCTATATCTATATATATATATATATAATATCTATATCTTTTTCAGATTCTTTTCCATTATAGATTATTACAAGATTATTGAGTATAGTTCCCTGTGCTATACAGTAGGTCCTTGTTGGTATCGTATCTTCATATCTAGAAGAAGCAATCCCCTCCTCTCCTTAGCAGTTATCCAAGACACGGGTAGACTCCAGAGACCACATTAGTCATTTCTTACCCCAAATTCCTCAGCCCTGAGTGATTTCCAATAAATTAAAAGTCTGATGGGAGTTCTAATTCCTTACATTCATACCCCAGAGGATTCTTTTATAGAAAAGATTTTCATCTATAAAATCAATGAGCAAACATGATCTAACAGGTCTGGAGCAGAGCTATTCTTGATATTATACACACATACAAAAATGCAATCATGTTGACAATTCAAATATAGCAGAAATTACTGTAAGTAAATCTTATTCCCTCCATGATGGCAACATCTCACATACTATTTTGCCCCTAGAGTCATATAGAAGCTCTTTTGGAAATCATAATGTTAAAATAGTCTGTGGTTTCATTACAATTTCCTGTTGCCAGGGTTTATTTAATTAGTTTCTAGGTATTTATCCTGAGAGTTCACAGGACAGGCATTTAAGACAGAAAAAAGGTACATATTCCATAAAATTTCTTATTCATCTTACAAGAGAACTTCCAAACCACAGAAGCCTGAACCTAATGAAATAGTCATTCTACATGTTATGTAATCCATTGGCCCGTATATTAGTTATAAAGTATGTTTTACAGTGTATATCATTAGTTCAGTCTGTAACCACATTGAGCACTCTTTATTCTTCTTGTGACAAACCTTTGTTATGTTTTTCTCACAGAAAAATGTATGTTGAAAAATATTTGATATTTTTAAGATTCTTAATTTTTCTTCTAAATATTTACGTATTAGTAGAGCCAGTATTTTGTTTTGACATCGGTGGGAACAGTTCATTAATAGAATAAGTGTACGTTCCACTGTTGCCATTTTCCTTGACTCTTCAGCAAGGCTGCTCTATCTCCACCAATCTTTTGTTTTCTTTGTGCTTCCTTTCTCTACTCCAATTCCCACTTCATCTTTTGACCCTCTGTCCTTTCTCTGTGTGTTCTTTCCATTAGAGGTTTCAGTCACTCTGTGGCTTCAATTTAAATCTCTTATTTGTAAGATTCCTAAATACCCATCTGCAGCCATGACCTGTGTCTCTCCCAAACTCTAATTTTATCTCTAATTATCTACTTCAGTGATTTGCAATGACCTCAGTATCAGCATACCTAAGCAGAAACTCATCATATTTCTCCATAAATTCCCGGATTCTTTTATTGGTATTTTAAAAATCTTTTTAATGAAAAAAACATGTAATACAATTTTTAAAGGTTACTTTCCATCTACAATTACTACAAAATATTGCCTGTACTCCCCGTGTTTTATAATACATCCTTGAGCTTATCTTACACCCAATAGTTTGTACCTCCCATTCTCCTCACCTCTATATTGCCCTCCTTTCTCCCACTGGTAATCACTAGTTTGTTCTCCGTACCTGTCAATCTGCTTCTTTTTTGTTACGGTCACTAATTTATTGTATTTTTATATTCCACATACATATTTATTGGTATCTTAATACTCTGAATCATATGGATTCAAAACTGTGAGGGCAGGAGACCTTCAAGATGGCAGAGGAGTAAGACGTGGAGATTACCTTCTTCCCCATAAATGAATCAGAAATACATCGACCTGTGGAACAACTCCTACAGAACACCTACTGAACACTGGGAGAAGACCTTAGACTTCCTAAAAGGCAAGAAACTCCCCACGTACCTGGCTAGGGCAAAAGAAAAAGCAGAGACAAAAGAATAAGGACAGCACATGCACCTCTGGGAGGGAGCTGTGAAGGAGGAAAAGTTTCCACACACTAGGAAGCCCTTTCACTGGTGGAGACGGGGAGTGGCCAGGGGGAAGCTTGGGAGCCACAGAGGAGAGCACAGCCACAGGGGTGCAGAGGGAAAAGTGGAGAGATTCCCGCACAGAGGATCAGGGCCGACCAGCACTCACCAGCCCAAGAGGTTTGTCTGCTCACCTGCCGGGGCGGGTGAGGGCTGGGAGCTGAGGCTTCGGAGGTCAGATCCCAGGGAGAGGACTGGGGTTGGCTGTGTGAACACAGCCTGAAGGGGGCTAGTGCACCACAGCTAGCCGGGAGGGAGTCCGGGAAAAAGGCTGGAACTGCCTAAGAGGCAAGAGACCACTTTTTCTGGGTGGGCAAGGAAAGGAGATTCAAGCCTAACAAGCTCCAGAGATGGGCGTGAGCTGTGGCTATGAGCACGGACACCAGAGATGGGCATGAAATGCTAAGGCTGCTGTGGCAGCCACCAAGAAGCCTGTGTGAAAGCACAGGTCACTATCCACACCTCCCCTCCCGGGAGCCTGTGCAGCCCGCCACTGCCAGGGTCCTGTAATCCAAGGACAACTTCCCTGGGAGAATACACGGCACGCCTCAGGCTGGTGCAAAGTCACGCTGCCCTCTGCCATCACAGGCCTGCCCCGCATTCCGTACCCCTCCCTCCCCCTGGCCTGAGTGAGCCACAGCCCCCGAATCAGCTGCTACTTTAACCCGATCTGGTCTGGGCAAAGAAGAGATGCCCTCAGGTGGCCTACATGCAGAGGCGGGGCCAAATCCAAAGCTGAACCCCAGGAGCTGTGCGAAGAAAGAAGAGAAAGGGAAATCTCTCCCGGCAGCCTCAGGAGAAGCGGATTAACTCTCCACAATCAACTTAATCTACCCTGCATCTCTGGAATACCTGAATGGACAACAAATCATCCCAAAATTGAGGCGGTAGACTTAGGGAGCAACTGTAGACTTGGGGTGTACTTTCTGCATCTAATTTGTTTCTGGTTTTATGTTTATCTTAGTTTAGTATTTAAAGCTTATTATCATTGGTAGATTTGTTTATTGATTTGGTTCCTCTCTTCCTTTATTTTAATATACAGATACATATATTTATTCCTTTTCCTCTTTTTGTGAGTGTGTATGTGTATACTTCTTTGTGTGATTTTGTCTGTATAGCTTTACTTTTACCATTTGTCCTAGAGTTCTGTCTGTTCAGTTTTTGTTTGTTTCTTTGTTTGTTTTTTAGTATAGTGTTTAGCACTTGTTATCATTGGGGGATTTGTGTTTTAGTTTGGTTGCTCTCTTCTTTCTTTTTTCTTTTTCATTTTTTATTTTTTAATTTTCTTTTTATTTTTAATAGTTCTTTTTAATTTTTATTTTAATCACTTTATTTTATTTTTTTCTTCTTTTTTATGCCCTTTTCTTCTGAGCCGTGTGGCTGAAAGGGTCTTGGTGCTCCGGTCGGGTGTCAGCCTAGGCCTCTGAGGTGGGAGAGCTGAGTTCAGGGCATTGGTCCACAAGAGACCTCCTGGCACCACATAATATCAAATGGCGAAAGCTGTCCCAGAAATCTGTATCTCAGAGATAAGACCCAGTTCCAGTCAATGACCAGCAAGCTGCAGTGCTGGATACGCTATGCCAACCAACTAGCAAGACAGGAACACAACCACAACCATTAGCAGAGAGGCTGCCTAAAATCACAGTAAGGTCACAGACACCCCAAAACACACCACCGGATGCAGTCCTGCCCACCCGAAAGACAAGATCCAGCCTCATCCACCAGAACACGGGCACCAGTCCCCTCTACCAGGAAGCCTACACAACCCACTGAACCACCCTTAGCCGCTGGGGGCAGACAATAACAACACCAGGAACTACGAACATGCAGCCTGCAAAAAGGAGACCCCAAACACAGTAAGTTAAGCAAAATGAGAAGACAGAGAAACACACAGCAGATGAAGGAGCAAGGTAAAAACCCACCAGACCAAACAAATGAAGAGGAAATAGGCAGTCTACCTGAAAAAGAATTCAGAGTAGTGATACTAAAGATGATCCAGAATCTTTAAATAGAATGGAGAAAATACAAGAAACATTTAACAAGGACCTAGAAGACCTAAAGAGCAAACAAACAGTGATAAACAACAAAATAAATTAAATTAAATATTCTCTAGAAGGCATCAATAGCAGAATAATTCAGGCAGAAGACTGGATAAGTGACCAGGAAGATAAAATAGTGGAAATAACTACCATAGAGCAGAATAAAGAAAAAAGAATGAAAAGAATTGAGGACAGTCTTAGAGACCTCTGGGAAAACATTAAATGCACCAACATTTGACTTACAGTAGTCCCAGAAGAAGAGAAAAAGAAAGGGACTGAGAAAATATTTGAAGAGACTATAGTTAAAAACTTCCCTAATGTGGGAAAGGACATAGTCAACAAGTCCAGGAAGCATAGAGAGTCCCATACAGCATAAATCCAAGGAGAAACATGGCAAGACACATATTAATCAAACTATCTAAAATTAAATACATAGAAAAAAAATTAAAAGCAGCAAGGGAAAAACAACAAATATTATACAAGGGAATCCCCATAAGGTTAACAGCTGATCTTTCAGCAGAAACTCTGCAAGCCAGCATGGAGTGGCAGGACATATTTAAAGTGATGAAAGGGAAAAACCTACAACCAAGGTTACTCTACCCAGCAAGGATCTCATTTAGATTCGATGGAGAAATTAAAACCTTTACAGACAAATAAAAGCTAAGAGAATTCACCACCAAACCAGCTTCACAACAAATGCTAAAGGAACTTCTCTAGGTAGGAAACAAAGAGAAGGAAAACACCTACAATAATAAAAACAAAACAGTTAATAAAATGGCAGTAGGAACATACATATCAATAATTACCTTAAATGTAAATGGATTAAGTGCTCCAACCAAAAGACATAAACTGGCTGAATGGATACAAAAACAAGACCCATAGGTATGCTGTCTAAAAGAGACCCACTTCAGACCTAGGGGCACATACAGACTGAAAGTGAAGGGATGGAAAAAGATATTCCATGCAAATGGAAATCAAAAGAAAGCTGGAGTAGCAATTCTCATATCAGACAAAAGAGACTTTAAAATAAAGACTATTACAATAGACAAAGGAAGGACACTACATAATGATCAATCCAAGAAGATATAACAATTGTAAATATTTATGCACCCAACAGAGGAGCACCTCAATACATAAGGCAAGTGCTAACAGCCATAAAAGGGGAAATTGACAGTAACACAATCATAGTATGGGACTTTAACACCCCCCTCTCACCAGTGGACACATCATCCAAAATGAAAATAAATAAGGAAACACAAGCTTTAAATGATACATTAAACAAGATGGACTTAATTGATATTTATAGGACATTCCATCCAAAAACAACACAATACACTTTCTTCTTAAGTGCTCATGGAAACTTCTCCATGACAAATCATATCTTGGACCACAAATCATGCTTTGGTAAATATAAGAAAAATGAAATCATACCAGTATCTTTTCCAACAACCACGCTATGTGACTAGATGTCAATTACACGAAAAAATCTGTCAAAAATACCAACACATGGAGGCTAAACAATACACTACTTAATTACCAAGAGATCACTGAGGATATCAAAAAATTACCTAGAAACAAATGACAATGAGAACACAACGACCCAAAACCTATGGGCTGCAGCAAGAGCAGTTCTAAGAGGGAAGTTTATATAGCAAGAAAATCCTACCTCGAGAAACAAGAAACATCTCAAATAAATAACCTAAGCTTACACGTAAAGCAATTAGAGAAAGAAGAACAGAAAAACCCCCAAAGATAGCAGAAGGAAAGAAATCATAAAGATCAGATCAGAAATAAATGAAAAAAGAAATGAAGGAAACAGTAGCAAAGATCAATAAAACTAAAAGCTGGTTCTTTGAGAAGATAAACAAAATTGATAAACCAATAGCCAGACTCATCAAGAAAAAAAGGGAGAAAACTCAAATCAATAGAATTAGAAATGAAAAAGGAAAAGTAACAACTGACACTGCAGAAATACAAAGGCTCATGAGAGATTACTACAAGCAACTATATGCCAGTAAAATGGACAACCTAGAAGAAATAGACAAATTCTTAGAAATGCACAACCTTCAGGTACTGAACCAGGAAGAAATAGAAAATATAAACAGACCAATCGCAAGCACTGCACCTGAAACTGTGATTAAAAAATCTTTCAATGAACAAAAGCACAGAACCACATGGCTTCAGAGGCAAAGTCTCTCAAAGGTTTAGAGAAGAGCTAGCATCTATCCTTCTCAAACTCTTCCAAAATATAGCAGAGGGAGGAAAACTCCCAGACTCATTCTACAAGGCCACCATCACCCTGATACCAAAACCAGACAAAGATGTCACAAAGAAAGAAAACTACAGGCCAATATCACTGAGGAGCATAGATGCAAAAATCCTCAACAAAATACTAGCAAACAGAATCCAGCATCTCATTAAAAGGATCATACACCATGCTCAAGTGGGGTTTATTGCAGGAATTCAAGAATTCTTCAATATATGCAAATCAATCAGTGTGATAAACCACATTAACAGATTGAAGGAGAAAAACCATATGATCATCTCAATAGATGCAAAAAAAGCTTTTGATAAAATTCAACACCCATTTAGGATAAAAACCCTCCAGAAAGTAGGCATAGAGGAAACTTACCTCAACATAATAAAGGCCTTATATGACACACCCACAGCCAACATCATTCTCAATGGTGAAAAACTGAAACCATTTCCTCTAAGATCAGGAACAAGACAAGGTTGTCCACTTTCACCGCTATTATTCAACATGGTTTTGGACGTTTTAGCCACAGCACTCAGAGAAGAAAAAGAAATAATAGGAAACTAAATCGGAAAAGAAGAAGTAAAGCTGTCACTGTTTGCAGGTGACATGATACTATACATAGAGAATCCTAAAGGTGCTACCAGGTAACTACTAGAGCTAATCAATGAATTTGGTAAAGTAGCAGGGTACAAAATTAATGCACAGAAATCTCTTGCATTCCTATACACTAATCTGAAAGAGAACTTAAGGAAACACTCCCATTTACCATTGCAACAAAAAGAATAAAATCCCTAAGAATAAGCTTTCCTATGGAGACAAAAGACCTGTATGCAGAAAACTATAAGACACTGATGAAAGAAATTAAAGATGATACAAACGGAGAGATATATTCTTGGATTGGAAGAATCAACATCGTGAAAATGACTATACTACCCAAAGCAATCTACAGATTCATTGCAATCCCTATCAGACTACCAATGGCATTTTTCACAGAACTAGAGCAAAAAATTTCACAATTTGTATGGAAACACAAAAGACCCTGAATAGCCAAAGCAATCTTGAGAGAGAAAAACGAAGCTGGAGGAATCAGCCTCCCTGACTTCAGACTATACTACAAAGCTAGAGTAATCAAGACAGTATGGTACTGGCACAAAAACAGAAGCATAGATCAGTGGAACAGGATACAAAGTCAAGAGAGAAACCCACGCACATATGGTCAGCTTATCTTTGATAAAGTAGGCAAGAATATACAATGGAGAAAAGAAACCCTCTTCAGTAAGTGGTGCTGGGAAAACTGGACAGCTACATGTAAAAGAATGAAATTAGAACTGGAGGGTGGGAGGGAGATGCGAGAGGGAGGAGCTGTGAGGCTATATGTATATGTATAGCTGATTCAATTTGTTATGAAGCAGAAACTAACACACTATTTTAAAGCAATTATACTCCAATAAAGAGGTTAGAAAAACCAAACATAACTGTGAGGGGCAATGTGGTATCCTGTTCAAGAGAAGGGCTCTGCATTTCGACACACCATGACTTGCTCTGGCTCCATCTTTGGTAGTTTTGTGACCTTTGGTAGCCTAACTTCACTAAGCCTTAGTAACTTTGCCGGTAAAAAGAATTTTCCATGACAGTTAAGTTAAGGTGCTTAGCTCGGTGTGTGGCAAAGCAAGACCTCAGTGAATTTTAGCTGCCATTTTTAATGCTCTCTAAACAGGGGGCTTCTGCATCATAGTTATACACGAATATCTTTTTGTCTAATTAATCTACCTACCTTCATCTGTCACTTATGCCATGTTGACATTAATTCATAATACATGTGTCAATCATGACCTCTTTTGGTCTGCCTTTCTCTTCCCTGGCCCTCTAGAGTTTCATCTTTAAGAGACCACAGAGGCAGAACATGCAGAATCAGGCCCACTTATTTTCCTGAAGGTGATTGGACCAGGAAGTTCATTTGGAGGCTCACCACATCCTGGGCTTATGGTACTCGACAAATGCCATCTCTTAAATCCCTGATTGCCTTTGTCTTGGTCATACTCTGAGCATGAACCTCAGTTTTCCCATTCTCACATGTCCTGTCTGCTCCCCCTTCCTGCTACTCCTGCTGGCTAACCAGTCCCAGGAGTCTTTGAGCCCAGGAAAGTAGCAAATATGTGCATTTTGATACTCATGTATGCCTGTATAGCCCAGGCCAACACAGTCCTGTCTTCAATGTCTCCTGTATCCTAAATCTTCATTTATCTCTCAGAAACTTTGGATCCCTCACTATATATTCTGTACCTTTGAATTCAGTTTTGCTGCATTTGTCATGGCTTTCATTTTCCATTGTTCTGTTTTCTGATTTCTCTGCTTTAGGTGGATTGATGGATGTTTTCTCATTGTTTTCTAACCTTATCTTGTTTGTTCCTTTTCTGTATCCTTGATCAAATTGCTACCATGGCCTGGAACATTTGCTTCTACCTCTTTACCTATTTCTGTACTTTTGGACTCCAGTGTCTGACTTAAGTCCCCTGTGAGACTTCATTAATCACTGTAGCTCATATGACTTGTGTCTCCAAATTTATGTATTAGTCTTTCACTTATTGCTTTGTATTTTCAGGTATTTTTTATTTTTCCTTTAAGCACATGGGTTATGGTTTATGATTCAACACTCATTAAGTTTATACATGCATATGAATTTGATTGAGCAAGCAGGTATCATATTGAAATCAAAACAATCAATTAGAGAAATAAGAAGCTCAAATATAAACATTGACATTGACTCAAAAGCATCCTTTTATTTGAAAGGTTTTGGTATAAAATCAATATCCTAATCTAAATGCATTTTGAGAACTTTATATGTGCGTGTACCTGTGTTGCATAATATAAGAGACACTTAACTAGTTGCCGTGGTGATAACAATAAAGGTGATGATGACGATGATGATGATGGGACTGAAAGCTGTCAGTAGGGAAATGCATCTCAGTTCTATGTTACCTATACTGTGGAAGCAGTATATGATAAATACTCCATATTAAATATTATGGTATGATTTATAGTATTTGCTGGTAAGTTATCAGGGCTTCTCATAACCTCACTAACCATCTAAGAACTTGCCCCCATCCATACTTTGCTTTAATGTAATAGTTTACAATGTGTTTAAACCAATGTATTCTTCATCTTCTGAAAAGCGGTATTGTTCTAAGACAATCTTCTTCTGATTCTTCCACTTTTACTGAGATGCAGTATTTACAGCAAGAAACATGTCTACATTTCTGAGTGTTTGAAAATGATTAAGCTTTCACGGAGACTGTCAGGATCACATACTGTGCATTCAATCCTGTGTTCTTTCTTTGAGGGCATCCTTTCTACACGCTTATAGAGCAGCCTATTGAGGCATGTCTAGTACAGTCTGGACAGTGCTGGGCCCTTACCCCTATTTGCATCCTTAGACTCTTATCCTTGGAGCTATATAAGTGATTTTTTTTTTTTTTTTTTTGCTTATTCTAATATATGTGTGAGCTTTAATACTTTCAAAAAGGCCAGCTGAATGGACTGGTATCTAACTTTTATGTTTCTTGAATTAGTTAGCTTGTGCTAAAATGTCTTAGTAGCTTTTAAAGAATTAGAAAATTTTATTTCTTGTTAAATTGTATACAAGCTGTGTGTCTGCAGTGGTTTGGCTGCAGGTTGCCTGTGGCTCTGTTGGGAATATCTGGGACTGCTTCCACATATCTTCTTACTTTTATCCCAAACTAAAGAGGAAGCCACTATTTAGGACATGTTTTCCACATAGTGTGGAACAGGAGCAGGAGATCCTGAATCAGTCGACATAACTGCATGGAAATCTTCAGCCTGGATGTGGTGTCACGTCCATCAACTTTCCACCGGCCACATGGCTGCAGCCACAGTCAGTGATGGGGGCCTGATGCTTTTCTGACCAGCTGCACAGGCAAGCCCCATGGCAACATATAGGGATGTATATTCAGTTCTATTACAGGGAGGAATGAACAGTTGACAATAATCATCCATCTCTTTTTATTTTAACTTCCTCTTCATCATACTTCCCTCACATTAGGTTTGGAGTGGCTATAGGCAATTTTTGTATCTAACTAAAGGGAAAGAGAGTTTGGGGGACATTTAGTTTGCATTTAGTAGAAGATACAATTTATATTCATTTCTGTGACTAGCTAAAATATTTTCCAGGTGTAGGAGTAGCTTCCAGGAATATTCGTATTGCCCACTGTACTAACTTACCTGGCATTATTACGTGAAAGTACAGGGACAGGGGTGAGTACAGCTAAATATATAAGAAAAAAAGTGTTATCATGGTGTGTCAGACATACTTGAATTTTTATAACACTTGTGGTATTAGTCAGCTTTCATAAATTTGTAATTTATAGGTATTTGTGATCTCATTGTAAATATAAATTCTGTACTCAATTTCATATTGTAATTTTATATTCTTTTACTTAATGAGCACCTACAAAATGAATAAGCTTCAGCCCCAAAACTTGCACCCACTCCTAGTGGAGACAAATAATAGGCCATAAGAATATGTTGTCACATTTTTTTATAAATGAGTGACAATTTTTTATAATATATTTATTTGTTTATTTATTTGTTGTGCCAGGTCTTAGTTGTGGCAGGCAGGCTCCTTAGTTCTGGTTCACCAGCTCCTTAGTTGTGGCAGTGTGCTCCTTAGTTGTGGCATGCGAACTCTTAGTTGCAGCATGCATGTGGGATCTTGTTCCCTGACCAGGGATCAAACCTGGGCCCCCTGTATTGGGAGCGTGGAGTCTTAACCACTGTGCCACCAGGGAAGTTCCTCTTGTCGCATTTTTTAAGAAAAAAATGAATGTGAAAATCTGTTTAGTTACTTCAGTGATTAGTAACATATCCTCCATCCCATTGTCAATTGGCTTTTATCCAAAGGGTCGGTTTTCCAAAGTGAATTATTAAAGCCAGTCTAGGTATCAACATAGTGTGGTTAGGGAAGGGAAGGCAGGCAAACTTTCAGTTGAATCTGGATTTTAGTTGTGAATTTTTGACCCCGTGCAAACTACTTAAACTTTTGAAGCTTTAGTTGCTTCATTTATCAAAATGTACGTAACGGTACTTACTCCAAAGTGTAATAGAAAAGTTTTAAATTGGCTCTACATTTAAAGCTTAATGCAATACTGCCTCGAGGCACTGCTAACTAGGTGGAAAAAATAGTGATCTGGAAAACATAAGACCCTCTCAAAGAGATTTCCAGTAAGATATTAAAATGGTGTTGTCGATACCCATTTTCGTCTTCTTCAGTGCTGGGAAAATGGACATTCTTGCTCTCTGCTTTCTATTTCTCCCTTATTAAGATGGGAAGATTTTTTTGGCTGCAGTTCCCACACATGCTCAGGAGAGATACTGGGAGGACGAGGGGCAAAGAGAAGCATTTTGCATGAGCGGGAACCAGTAGTCAGGGAGTGCGGCAAGCAAGCTGGCACCAGATCCAAGATCCCTCCTCTGGCTCGCCTCCTTGGCTGCTTCTGCTTTCAGAAGTCATCACTGGGAAGCAGACACTGGCAGCAGGAGAGGATATCCTGAGACCTGGCCTGCAGTCTGACAATATCTTTTTGGCACACTTGTAGTACAAAACATTCCTATTAGTACTCCGCATTCATCCTGGCTGCTGAGCACAGCCAAGGGAAGGAGCCAAGAGGAAACTCCCTGTTGAGGAAATACTGCGGGATTCAGAGGAATGGGTGAGCAGAGCAAGAATTGGGGCCATTGGTTGACCCTTCGAGGAAGGATAGTTCACAGAAAACTCTTTACCTACCTTGGCCTCTCCTAAGGAAAAGTAAAATTTTTTAAATGAGAATTTCCGTAAGAATAAGAGCACAAAATGAGAAGGATTACATGGATACATGTCACAAAAATTCTCCAGCTAGTAACAAGGAAAAAAAGATAATTCCTAAAATCTTAGCATTTATATAAACCTTACAGTTCTTGATGAAAATGTACTTCCCAAATTGATTTTAGTGTAGAAACGATTCTAGCATTTCCCAAGGTATTTTGTTTAGGATGCTATTTGGTTTTGTGGAGGGAAAAAGTCTTGGGAATGCTGAATTAAACAAAGGCGGACACGTTCCCTTTATTGGTATACATGTCTTTTTAAAATGTGCTGATGTGGAATAAATATAGTACAGTATTTTACACTTACTTGAGCACTTTTTTCCTCCAACACACTTTTTAAGCGAAAAGTTTGCAGGACTGTAATAATGCAGACCACACTTAGGAGAAACATGATCTATCCCAGTAATGGGTCCTGGACAATTTGAGATGAGAAAAAAAGAATTCTAAGTTTATGTAAACTAACTATACTATTTCTTCTGTAATATTCTAGAACTCCAATGAGTTACATACCAATTAATATTACCCTCAGTATAACTCAACTAGGTATCTTGGAATAACTTCAAATTAATGTTCCAGGTTTTCTGTTATTTCTCTCTTCCTATTTTAGTTCACATTTTTATAAATGTTCTCTAGGTCTACAAGCATTGACTAAACACTTACTACGCCGCTGAGATATCTGTGTAGTGTGTTACATTTATAATCCACATGAACTACACCTCCCAGTATTTGTGCCAGGTAGTAGTTTGCCCACCTTGAATTTCTCCTGGCCTCCTGAGATGCTTTTACCAATAAAATGTACAAGAAATGATGCTGGAACTGAGTTCCAGCTCAGTTCCTTCTCAGTTAAGAAGGCCCAACAGTTCTTGCTTTTTTTATTTTAGAAACCTAGGTTGTAATACCAGGCAACATGCTGTGTAAGAAACTATTGAAACTATCCTAATGGAGGGAGGATGTGTGGACAGTCCCTGATGGATGAAAAAACAGTTGGAAAGAGACCATGTGCAAGAGAATATGCATATTCTCAATTATATATGTGCATATGCCTATATAGGATATGCATATAAAATATGCATACAAAACCAACTACAAAGAATATGTATATATGCATTTATACATACCAACTATAGGATATGTATGTAGACTTTATATATACGTACATACATATCTAAAATATATGTAAATGTTATGTATACATATTTAAAGTACAGTTGTATATGTTTGCATTAGAGATATATGATATATGTATCTCTAATGCAAATATGTACAGCTGTATAGGATACACACACACACACACACACACACACACCAGGAAACCTAAATATGTTTCTGGATTTATATCAAGAAATTTCTATAATTTATCTAATTTAGTCTTCACATAATCCTACAAAATAGGCATTATATTTCCCAAATTATAGAAGCAGAAGTTGAAATTCAAAGTGTTTATATACCTTACTCAAACCATGAAGGATTTAACTCAGAGCTATATAATTCAAGTGCCCACGTTGTCATTATCCCAATCTGCCTCTCTTTTCAGTCAGAATGATTGGAAAAATTATCTAATTGATGTTAATCAGCACAAATTGCAAGTGGCAGCAAATCTGTAAATTCCTGTGTGTGTTGCTCATGGCACCGCTTATGAGCTGTGGCCAAACAACCCATCAAAATCATTTCACTCTACTGGACTTTGCACACCATGAAAAGTCAAAACTCATTATTCAAATCTTATACAGCTAGGCTAGTTCTAGACCAACTTGACGTGTAGATCAGCACTTCTCAGACATTTATGTTCCTATGAATTTGGGATCTTGATAAGTACAGATTAGAATTCAGTAAATCTTATAGGAGGCCTGTGATTCTGCATTCCTAACAAATCCCTAGATGATACCAGCCATGGACCACTCTCTGGGTATCAAGGATCTAGATAAGGTTGTTCTTACAATGCTTCTCTCTACATCTTCTTCCCCACCACTGTCTGCCAGTAGATTACCACCCTGACAATCGTGACAAATACCCTGGCTCAATTGAAATTCACACATTTTTCCCTGTTGTCTCATCTCTATTAAATTTTACTAGTCCTGTGCTTTAGTGACTCTAATTTTTGTAATTGAAAAATTACCTATTAAAGTAATTCCAATCAATCAAAATACTTTTAAGTTCAACCACTCCAGGAAAAGTAATCTGCTGTAAAACAGATCGTCTATATCTTTATCTAAAAATATATGAATAATTATGAAATATTTGTGCCTGAGATAGCCTGTCAGGAAACAGGGTTTGTTGCTCTGTTGTTGTTGCTGTTTGGCAGGGGAATATTTTGGTAAATATCCATTTACAGCTTTTAGGTATTAAAGGATTGGCTTCTTTGGTTAAATGTGGAATTAGCTAGCCCTGGACCCACTTATAAAATGAGAGGCAGAAGAGATAATGCAAAAGCTATATTTATTTTTTTCTTGTCAATCCCTTCCTTGCCTCATAGGCTCTTAAGCATGAGGGTTGTTGTGATATTATAGAAAATATATATTTAGATCTTCCTCAATTTATGTTGGGTTACATCCTAATAAACCTGTCATAAGTTGAAGGTATGAACATCATACCTTAGTCTAGCCTATCTTAAATGTACTCAGAACACTAACATTAGCCTACAGTTGGGCAAAATCATCTAACACAAAGCCTATTTTATAATAAAATGTTGAATATCTCATGTAGGTTATTGAATACTGCACTGGAAATGAAAAACAGAATGGTTGTCTGGGCACAGAATGGTTGCATCAGCTGTTTTTCCTCATGCTCGCCTGGCTGACTGGGAGCTGCCGCTGCCTGGCATCGCAAGAGAGGATCATATCACATATCATTAGCCTGGGGAAAGATCAAAGTTCAAAGTACAGTTTCTACTGGATGTGGATTGCTCTCACAACATCATAAAGTTTAAAATCTTAATTTGAACCATCATAAGTCAGAGACCATCTGTATTGGTCTCTACCCCTGGAACAGGGCTCCTAAATTTCCTAAGACATAAGAGCACTCGGAGCATCTTTGGATCAGATGAGGAGACTCTGGGTGGGACCCTGGGTGGCTCCTGGATGGGGGTTGGTCTCCACAAAGACCAAGCCATGATTAGAAACTTGAAATTTTCAGCCTCAGACCCTACTTATCTAGAGAGGGGAGAGAAGCTAGAAATGGAATTAATAATTTCTCATGCCTACATGAGAAAGCCTCCATAAAATTCCAGTAGTAGCAGGTTTGGATAGCTTCCAGGTTGTAAACATATCCCCATACTGGGAGGGTGACGCATCCCAGCTCCACGGGGACAGAAGTTCCTGCATTTGGGACCCTCCTAGACCTTGCCCTGTGTATCTCTTCATCTGCCTGTATCCTTTATCATATCCTTTAATAAACTGGTAAATGTTAAGTGTCTCCCTGAGTTCTGCGAACCTCTCTAGCAAATTAATTGAACCTGAGGAGGGCGTCGTGGAAACCTCCGATCTGTAGCCAAACAGAACAGAAGTTGTGGGTCACCTAGGAACTTAATACTTGGAATTGGCGTCTGAAGTGGGGTGAGAGCAGTCTTGTGGGACTATAGATAGTGTCAGACCGAGTTAAATTATAGCTCATCCAGCTGGTGTCACAGAATCTCTTGATGTGGGAGGAAAAAACCCCACCCTGGTGAACAGAAGTGTCAGAAGTGAGCTGTGTGGGGGATAAAAAAGACACATAGGAAAGAAACACACAGGAAAGAAAGACATAGTGGGAACGAACTGGGTTTTTATAACTCAGTTGTAAAGGGTTTTCTATATATTATTATATCTTTCAATATGTCTTGCATGGTAGGATTAGGAGATTTAAATTGTGATTAGAGTTTTAATGTACTGTAGGTTTTGCTAAACTTCAATTGGTCTCATTCTATTATAAAATAGTTAGAATTCCATAGCTCAAAACTGATTCAAAAAGAGATTATACTGAATCCTGTTTCCAAAACAATTTATACCTCTTTTACTTGGTAAACACTGACATACTAAATTGAATTTAGTATAATCTACTCAAAGAATATGCACAGTCTTAGATTGCTTAGCGACAAAAAATGCCTGCAGCTCATGAAAAAAATAGACTGAACTTTTCAAACAGGTTTATTAGGAATGAAACTACGAGTATATAGGATTTTATAGGTTTTGAGAAAGGGATCCACATGTTCAGTTTAGTTCTGTGAAGACCCTAGTAAAACAAAATAAGATCCGTCCTTTGATACAGCTATGTGTGACTTAATTGCTTACTTAACACTTAGTTCCAGTTGCATACTCTTCTGTTTCAGTTTGTGCCTTGACTAATTGCAAAATGATTATCAAGCATCTAAGCCCAAGTGTATACCCAACATGGCTGATAAGGCAAATATCTTTCCTAGTCATTGGCTGAGGAAAAAAAAGAGATAGCTGGTTGTCTGAAATTTAAGAAAAAATAAAAAAGAAATAAGATATTGAGCATATGCTTACATTTTGGGTGGGGTGATGGGGCATTTAGTAATGAGGATACAAAAGAATTAGATGAGGAGAATTATGCTGGCATTTCTTCAAACATTTATTTCCTTAAATAAACTAATCTCTTACATGAAGTTAAAGCCAAACAGCAATATAATTCTGTTAATTCACTGTTTGTTTTCATGGGGGTTTTTAGACACCTGTGTATATTTTATGAAGACTATTGGATTGCTGTTAAGAATCATAGCACATCTCTTTTACAAACAGTAACCATACATTCACACCAAAAATTGATAGCTATGGTCAGTGTTCTAAAAGGCCTAGAATTAACCTCAGAGAATAGGTGAAATGGTACTTGGGGGCATCAGTCAGTTCAATTCACAAACTATTATGAGCATCAGAAACACATGAGCAGATTATAAACAAAAGATACATCTGAACCCATCAGACTTCCTAGGGCTTCCCTTCTTTTGCGTGGGGGAAGGGAGATAAAACCAAGGTAGGGGGGTAAAGGTCAGGAGCCGTGAGTGTTGAGGAATCCAGCTGAACTGAAGGAAGTCTGAAACAAGGAGTTTCAGGATTTTTATCTGTTTCTGTCCCAGAAAGATTATATCAAAAACCATTTAATATCAATTGTAATATAGTAATTCAGCTTTTCAGCATTATAAATTAACCCTATCTAAATTTGGGTTCTTTGTCACAAAAATATTCTTGTGTTCCAATTCTGCCAGCTCTTAGTCTTGCACCTGAGTCACTAGTTTTTGCTTCCTCCTATATCCGCTCATGGAAATTTTTTTTTTGTTTTTCACAAAGGGGCTAATATGAGCAGGCCTGACCATGCTTAACACAGTCTCAACCTGATGGTTAATTTTATATGTCAACTTGGCGTGACCACAGTACCCAGAAATTTGGTCAAACATTATTTTGAATGTTTCTGTGAAGATGATCTTGGATGAGATTAATGTTGAAACCAGTAGACTTTGAGTAAAGCAGGTTACCCTCCAAAATGTGGGTGGGCCTCTTCCAATCAGTTGAAGGCATTAATAGACCAAAAATTGACCTCCCCTCAGCAGGA
>NW_006778796.1:1848575-1855344 GCF_000442215.2 Lipotes vexillifer
GAAGGAATTCTGCCAGCAGTCTTCCTTAGGACTCAAAATGCAGCTCTTCCCTAGGTGTCCAGCCTGCTCTCCTACCCTGCAGATTTTGGATTTACCAAGCCTCCACAATTGTGTGACCAAATTTTTTTAAATAAATTTCTCTCTCTTTCTCTCTAAGCACAACCCGTTGGTTTTCTCTCGAGAACCTTGACTAATACACTCACAACAGGTTTTTCTTTCTCAAATCCATATTTATTAGGCAAAAAAGGCTGCAAAGCTCAAAGAAAAGATCTTATTTAGTCATAATTGGGATCATCCTAAAAAATTGATTAAAATTCCAAGCAGCTCTAGTTTGTAAAAGCAAATGTATTCTTGATGTGGATAATTCTTTTATTCTTTGATCCTAATTCATAAAGTTATGAAGTTCACCTTTGTTGACTGCTCCTCTGACCCCAGCCACTTGCTCTCATGTGGCATGTATGTGTGCATCAAGAGAACTCAGAAAACCCTGCCTCTTTACATCTACTTCTCTTGATTGGGACTGACAATTCTACAAACCTCTGTGCGGATATGGATGCATTGTTTTCCAGAATTTTCTGGTGCTCAGATGAGAAACACAGTTGCTTCCTTAGAGAAGAAAGAAATAATGATAAAGCCATACAATGATATTTCATTAGAAATAAGCCTACCTTCTCCCCACTGCCATTCTCTAATATGTGACTCTAGTGCATAAGACATGATCTAAATGGCAACCTTTTTTCTTTGGAATGATTGTGCTTGCTGCAGAGGCATCATTCCGAGGCTTTGGCTATGTTTATTAAATTAGAACTGTCTCTATAATATAATGGACTCAGTGACAAATGCTTATGCTAATTGTTTGATTTTAATTACCTGTAATTAATTGCTTATGTCTGTTTTTTTTTGACACCCTGTTGAAAGTTTTAATTTGGTCATGAAATGCCTTTCAAGGTGCAAAAAGTATTCCTATTCTATTCATAATTAAAGTTCCAAGCACTTATACATAAATTTTATTACTTAAAGAATCTTTTATTACTTCACCATTCCACTACCCCACTATTTAAAAATTAGAAAGTAAACCATTTTAGTTATAGCCAAAATATTGGAAATATATATATATATATATATATATATTTGCCCCTATTAAAGTTACAGTAATAGTCCTAAAACATTCTAATGGCTATTACTACCCAAATTATAACCTAAGCACTTAGTTGTAATAAATTCCTAATGGCAGCACTATATCTAAGCAAGAAGCTAATAATAACTAGAGACATATTTATACAAAGATATTGTTAATCAGCAATTAAAATTTTGTATATTTGCCTTTCATCATTCATTATGAGTGTTGTGATTCAAGATCAGAATTTGGGAGTCTTTTTATTTTTTATTATGTGGTTTAGCTCAGAAATAGTATACTGTCGCCGTGACCTTATTATCTAGGAAGGAGGGCTCCTGAAATGGTGGGAAATTGGAGACAATTTACTATAGTTTTCCATTCCTGTATTTGAAAATGCACATATAGCAGTATTAAAACACAAATGTTTTTTACTATTATAATTCTTTTACATGGTTTCTTAAAAGACAAAATTATAAAATAAAATACTTTGACAAAGCTAAATATTTTACTCAATAATGTTTAAGTATCAATTCCTGCTTATTTAACATGGGGTTTCCCTGTATTTGTCCTTATTTTATCAGACTAAAGAGCATAAGTGTAAAAGATCCCGGGATACCTGTAGTCCTTCATCAAAAATAGTCTTGTTTGCCAATAATCCTTTTAAACCATAACGCCAACAGAGGAACATAATTTCTCAGATGTGAACTTATAAGCACTATGATGAAGTCTCAATTTTCTATTATATTGGCTTGCTTAAAATAACAAAAATATATGCTTATTTTTCAAAAATATATACTTATACATCAACCTTGCTGATGACTTCATGATCAAATAAGACCATCCAAAAGCATACATTATAGCACCCTAGTTAAGACTGAGTTTTGAGCCAGACCCTTTGGAAATAAATCCCAGCTTGGTCAGTTCCTAGTTGGTGGCAATATCCAAGTTACTTAGCCTTTCTGAGTCATAACTTCCTTATCTATAAGGTGAGAGTGAAGATGATGATAATAATAAATAAATCGTAAGAGGGTTGTTAGGATTAAATTGATTGGTTGATTTATGTAAATTATTCAAGTTAACTCTTGGTACATAGTAAGTGCCTTAAACATGGTAGGGTTATGCAATTGTAAGTGGGGTTGTTTTTTAATTTCTCTTTTTGAGAGTTTGTTGTTAGTATATGGATATGCAACAGATTTCTCTATATTAGTTTTGTACCCTACAATTTTACTGAATTCATTTATTAGTTCTCATAGTTTTTGGTGGAATCTTTAAGGTTTTCTATATATAGGATCATGTGCAAATAGTGACAGTTTTGCTTTCTTCTTTCCAATTTGGATGTCTTTTGTTTCTTTGTCTTGTCTGATTGCTGTGGCTAGGGTGTCCAATACTATGTTGAATAAAAATGGCAGTAGTGAGCATCCTTGCCTTGTTCCTGATCTTAGAGGAAAAGCTTTCAGCTTTTCACCACTGAGTATATTAGCTGTAAGTTTGTCATATATGGCCTTATTATGTTGAGATACATTCCCTCTATATCCACTTTGTTGAATGTTTTTATTATAAATGTGTGGTGAACTTTGTCAAATTCTTTTTCTGCATCTATTGAGGTGATGATTATTTTTATCCTTCATTTTTTTAATGTGATGTGTCATGTTGATGGATTTGTGGATGAGGCATCCTTGCATCTCTGGAATAAATCCCATTTGATTGTGGTGTATGATCCTTTTAATGTATTGCTGGATTCAGTTTACTAATATTTTTTTGAGGATTTTTGCATGTTTATTCAAGGATATTGGCCTGTAATTTTATTTTTTGTGATGTCCTTGTCTCGTTTTGATATCAGGGTAATACTGGCTTTGTAAAATCTATGTGAAAGGTTTCTCTCCTCTTCATTTTTTGGAAGAATTTGAGAAAAATAGGTATTAAATTTTCTTTACGTGTTATGTAGAATTCACCAGTGAAGCTGTCTGGTCCTGGGCTTTTGTGTGTTGGGGGATTTTTTAATTACTGTTTTTGTCTTCTTGCTAGTAATGAGTGCATTCAAGTTTTCTCTTTCTTCTTGATTCAGTCTTGGAAGATTGTATGTTTCTAGGAATATATCCATTTCCTTTAGGTCGTCTATTTTGTTGGTGTGTAATTGTTTGTAGCAGTCTCTCTTATATTCTTTTGCATGTTTGTGATATCACTTGTAACTTCTTTTTTATCTATGACTTTATTTGGGTCTTCTTCTTTTTATTTTTTGTTAATCTAGCTAAAGCTATGTCAATTTTGTTTATCTTTTCAAAGATCCAGCTTTTAGTTTCATTAATCTTTTCTATTTTTTTCTTTTTAGTCTACATTTCATTTACTTGCCCTCTGATATTTATTATTTCCTTCCTTTCACTAATTTTGGGATTTGTTTGTCCTTCTTTCTCTAGTTCCTTTAGGTGTAAAGTTATATTTTTTTGACTTTTTGTATATTTGTTTTTAAGGTAGGCCTGAATTGCTATGAATTTCCCTCTTAGAACTACTTTTGCTACATCCCATAGGTTTTGGTAAGTTGTATTTGCATTTTCATTTGTCTCTATGTATTTTGTTTAATTTCTCCTTTGATTTCTTTATGACCCACTGGTTGTTCAGTAGAATGTTGATTAATCTTCATATTTGTGTGGTTTTCCCCATTTTTTCTTCTGGTTGATTTCTGGTTTCATACCGTATGTTTGGAGAAGATGCTTGATATGAGTTCTATCATCTTAAATTTATTGAGACTTCATTTGTGACCTAACATGTGATCTATCCTGGAGAATATTTCATGTGCACTTGAGAAGAATGTGTATTCTGATGCTTTTGGATGAAACCTTCTGTGTATATCTGTTAAGTGCATCTGGTCAAATGTGTCATTTAAGTCTGATGTTTCCCTATTGATTTTCTGTCTGGATGATCTATCCATTGTTGTAAGTGGGGTGTTAAAGTCCGCTAATATCATTGTATTGCTTTCAATTTCTCCCTTTAAGTCCATTAATATTTGCATTATCTTGGTGCTCCTCTGTTAGGTGCATATACATTTATAAATGTTACATCTTCTTGTTGGACTGACCCCTTTATCATTATACAATGCATTTCTCTGTCTCTTGTTACAGTCTTTTTTCTTTTAAAGTCAATTTTGTCCAATATGAGTATAGCTACTCCAGCTTTCTTTTGATTTCCATCTTCATGAAATATCTTTTCCATCCCTTCACTTTTAATCTGTGTCATTTTCTGAAGTGAGTCTCGTGTAGGCAGCATATAGATAAGTCTTTTTTTTTTAATCCATTTAGCTACTCTATGTATTTTGATTGGCAAATTTATTTACACTTAAAGTAATTATTGATAGGCATGTACTTATTGCCATCTTGTTCACTGTTTTATGACTGTTTTTGTAGGTCCTCTCTGTTTCTTTTTCTCTTTCTCCCTTCCTTATTGTTTAACTGATTGCATTAGTTTTATGTTTAGATTCTTTTTCATTTTCTTTTGTGTATTTACTGTAAGTTTATTCCTTATGGTTACTGTGAGGTTCATATGTGACATTCTTTGTAAGTAGTACCTTTGTAACCTGTCAGCAAAACTTCCTGCTCCAACCTGTTACTCACTGTTCCTTAACTTGTACTTTCATCTTATAAGCATGCAGTGGTTTGCTCCACTGCCTGAAACAGTTTCCCCAATATTTCTAGATCTCATTCCACCACATTCTCCTTGTTTTGTTCAAATATCCCGTTTTCAGCAAAACTGACCATAACATGTGAATGCTGGACTGCTATAGCATGATTTTTAAAGTGAGGCTGTGTATTCTTGACCTGATCTTTTCTCTGATGAGGAAAAAGTGTTAATAATGACAGAATGTATTATATTCAAAATTCTTGTGATGAATAGGCACATCATAAACTTTCTGCCTTGTTTCTATAAATTGAAAAATTGTCCCCTGATTCATATCAAGGACTTTTTCCAAGTCCTTCTCCTTCTCAGAAGAAAGGGACCAAAAGGCTTAAGTATAAAGTAATATTATAAGATGAAATTTCTCAATAGAATTTATGGTCAAAGCCATTTCTATTAGCTTGAGTAGGTACATTTCCAGGCAGAGAAAAACATGCTCTAATGTTAGGTCTTTAGAAAACAGATTTCACAATTGATGATAGTCATGTTGATCCAGAAACTAGAAACAGAGATTTACTAGAAATTAATTTCCACCCACATAGAATTATAAACAATATAACTAGATTAGTTTTGAGCAATGGCAATTTTTTTGCTATTTTGGCTTAAATACATCTATGCTACGAAAACCAATTGGAGAGTTTTGCTCCTGTGGGCTGAAATATTAGGGCTCTCTGTGTATGCTTTTATGATTATCAGAATGAAATATGATAGTGCCATTTTAGCTTGCTATTATCTCTGATGGATGTCATCCTAACACAATTGCTTGTACAGCATATGTCAGAAATAAGTCACACTTGTCTAAAACAGCTATTTCACTAGGCAAATCTGGCTCTTTTGGCTATATTCTGAATGTGAGTCTCAAAATGTATTTAAAAATAGAAAGTGAAGAACTAAAAGACTGCAGATAAAAAACTTTGATTTGAAAGAGGTACAGGTAGACCTATGACTCAGCATCTTTAGCTCTGATTGTAGCAAAAGGAATCATCCATACTTCTGCATTATCAAAGGATCAGAAGTTTTTTTTTTTTTTTTTAAGTACAATTAATGGGCTTTCTGGCTGCAAACAATTGTTCTTAAGTTGCTGTCTAGTTGGAGAAGTTTCTTAGTAGGGTTGTCTCTCATTTGTTTTTGTTATAAAGTGGCCTCTCCCGCTGCGGAGCACAGACTCCGGACGCACAGGCTCAGCGGCCATGGCTCACGGGCCCAGCCGCTCCGCGGCACGCGGGATCCTCCCGGACCGGGGCACGAACCCGTGTCCCCTGCATCGGCAGGCGGACTCCCAACCACTGCGCCACCAGGGAAGCCCGATCAGAAGTTTTTTTATTTTACCTTTTGGTTTTTGGTGTCATTTTTTTCCTTCCTCCCAAGGGTTTTTATGTATCTTATAACCCAGTTTCTAAAATCTTTTATTTGTAATTCAGGAGACCCTTGCTCTGCCTAGCTGTAACTCTTCACTAGGGAACAAATACAATAGAAATTGTCCAAAACCAGTTTTGGAAATTTTCAATAAAAATACTCATTTAAGAACTTAAATATTAATTTGAATTTGTAAAACAATTAGTTTTCAATGATGTTTCTGATTTTCTTATTCTTTTCTTCCCTGTTCTGAAATTACTAGAAAGGAAAAAAGGGACATAAAGTTTTGTATTTCCACAAAACCTTAACCTAGCACTTACTGCATCACAGAGGCTCTCTAACCATTGTGTAGTTGACTGAAGAAATAAGAAAATGCATTGTATTTTCTAGACTATTTTATATGCAGCAGTTAAGGTGATCTTAAAATCTTGTAAAAAGGAAAATGACATTTTCTTAAGACCTTTCAATAGCTTCTTATTGCATATGCACTAAAATACAAATTTATCGTTTTCAGACTTATGAGATCTACTTGAACTGACTCCCTTTCCTTTCTCCACCTCATCTGGTTCATTAACTAAGCTCTAAAACCAGTGGTGGTCTTTCAATTATCTGCCCAACCGAACTCTTTCC
>NW_006778796.1:1855354-1872476 GCF_000442215.2 Lipotes vexillifer
CAACACAGAGGTTTTACAGATGTCATTCTCTCTGCTTAGAAAACCCTCTTTCTCTTAAAAAAATGACTAACCACTTCAAGTCTCAGCCTAACGTCCTCTGAGAATGCAGATCCCGTGCCACATGCCTGCCATGTTTCCTGCAGTACTCCTTGTTACTATTTTAGCATCTTCTTTATTTCCTTCATGGCACAAATAACTTGATTGACTTGATTTTGGTCTTTCTTATAAAAATAAACGTACTATATTCCCATATAAAATAGAAGGTTTAAAAAAAGTAAGTTCCGTGTCTGCAAAACCCATGTCTGAATGATCAGCATTGAAATCTCCACACCCGGCACAAAGAAGATGCCTAATAAATATTTGTCGAATAAAATAACTGGAATTTGTCTTTATATTTTTAATCTTTTAAATTATAAAATGTTCAAACATGTACAAATTTAGGGAGACTAGTGCAATACACATCCTCCAGACTTAAAACCTATCACATTTTTGCCAACTTTGCTTATATTAACAGTTTTTTTCATTTTCCTTTGATAAAATAAAATTTTGAAGATTTCTGCATACATTTGTAAAAGATACCTATAATTATTCAAATTCTCAGGGTAGGTTTTTACCAATAGGATTTTTTAAGTTGTGGAATTAGATTACAGTTGAGTTGTACCTGGATTGTGATTTGTTTGTGTTGTTTACTGATTACTGTATCAGTAATCAGGTATCAGATACTGTTTAGGTATCTCTAAGAAAATGAACATTTTCTTACATAATCACAATGATGATTACAACTAATAAAATTAACGGCAATCTTTTGGTGGCATCTAATACCCAGTCCAAACCACATTTCCTCTGTTGCCTCCTAAATATGTATTTTACAGTTTATTTGTTCAAATATATAATAAAGCAATGTCTAAAGTTTACATTAGTTTATAAATATATATATGTCTAAATTTTCTTTAAATTTAAACCAATACCTCTTTTTTTTCCCCTGCCACTTACTTATGATGTCAAGAGTATCAGTAGTCCTGTATAATACCTCATTTCTGTAGGTGTTTTCTTTCTTGTGGAATCATTTAAACTGCTTTCCTACCCCTCATACATCACAAGAATGGATATTATCTCTAGAAGTTGGTTAGATTCTGGTTCCAGTTTTGACAAGATTGCTCCATGGAAGGTACCATGTGTTTCAAATGTCTTCATGTCAAAAGGCACAAAATGATTAGTTATCCTGACTCTGAGGCTAATATAAGAGTTGAGCTCAGATTCTGGGAGCCTGATTACTCTATTTAGATTTTCCCATCAAACTTTTTGCTAATAGTTTAGTAACTGGTGACAGTTACCACAATCAATTGCTTCTTAGGGTGTCAGAATAGAGATTTTTCTGATTCTATCTGTACCTGCACATTTGCTGGTTGAGATTATTCTGGTTTTGCTCTTGGTGCTCATTTGCCCTATTTGCCCATATTGTGGGATTTGTGGGCCTTACTGTTATCTAGCTATGCCAAGGAAACTAGCAATGCGTTGTCATTTTTCTCTGTCTGATTTTTTTTTTTCTCTTTCTCTGTCTAACCCTGTTTGGTTTTGGTTTTCAGGAGGGAATTTTGAGGAGATTAAAACAAAACAAAACAAAAAACTATGTTGCTGCAGTAATACCCTCTATGTCACCTTCATGTTTTAAAGTCTTTCACCAGTCCTTTCTCTGTGCACCCCCTGCCTCCCATTTCTGTTCTCATTTTCTCCTCCTAAACATTTCTGGTCCAATTAGCAGTTTAGTTTTCAGTATTAAAATGGAAGGGCAGAGCTGATTTTGCATATATAAACTGTAGCTAATTACACAGCTGTGTGCCAGAGTTACATAGGATCTTCTTTGTGAAAAACTAAAGCTTACTTTTCCAGTTTAAAAGCTGTCTCTAATATCATTTTCATTTATAAAGGGACTCAGAATAATTCTGGTGTCAGACTGTCCCAAGGTATTTCTTGAAGCCAATTCTCTCTGTATTTTTACTGGAAGTCTCACTTTGCACTTCCCTTGACAGTCCTTGGTCATATTAGAAAGTCCTCTAAGATTCCTTGGAACTTATTCAAATTCTCAGGAGATGCTTTTGCCAATAAGATTTTTAATTTGTGGTTTTAGATGTATAGTTCAGTTGTACCTGGATTGTGACCATTTGTGTGGATCATATATCATCATTTTATTTTATTAAGATATGTGTACCCCCATACCCACCCTGTGCTATTCGGAGATGGTTGCCTCATTAATATTTCCTTCTCCTCCCAGGGATTGAGCCCTGCACTCTGGGACACTTGTCTCTAAACCAACCTAAGCAGCCAGTGTGTGAGGTCTAAAAGGTAGAGTGAGAACAGCAGGTAGTATTTTATATTTGCTTCCATAAGCTGCTTCATTTCTAACGGAATAACTAAAGGTCATTAAATAAGACCTTTGGAATGAGAAGAAATTCAGCCATTTACTTTGGGTTTTGGGAACTCATCATTAATTACCAAAACCACATTCATAACCTTCCTTCCTATCAGATAAAAGTTATGGGCTGTGTATTTGGATTTGCAGGTATAGGTAAACTTCACCAAATTAAGCTAAATTGTTATACAAAGAAGCCAGTAAGATCATCAGAGAATACACTGGAATTACAGGTGGCAGTGCCTGTTTTCACTGTAGAAAATGTTAACATTAAAAGATAGCTGAAAGCCAAATAAGTTTTCACCAGCAATGCGTGATTTAAAGGATGTACCAAAACCAAATTCACATCAAAATATCTCAACCTCAGCCAACCACTCATCCTTTCCTAAACTGAAATTCTTATCGTCAGGCTTTAACAGCACCTGTCTTCCCCACACTGTTCATTTGTAGATATTGAGACACTTCACCTCAAATTTGACCAAGCCATCTATGTTCCTAACTCACTTTGGGTCAATGTTTAAAAACTGTATTAGATGTTTGTAGCAACCAACTGACTGGTCATGGTGCTGCTTTATTTAGGTGAGTCCACTGATCACCATAGTTTGTGTGTGTGTGTGTGTGTGTGTGCGCATATGCATATGTGTTATGACTTTATGTATGTGACTTTAAGTATAATTACAATGATGTATATCAGTATCTTAACCACATAGAGGAGAATTATTTTAATAAACTTCAAAACAAGTAATTTGACTGTCCCTAATTATACTTTAAGGACAAAAAGAATTGCAGTGAAGTGTAAAACAGTATTCAGTGATGACAATCATATCTTCAATAATAATATTGATATCATTATTATGAACTATTAAATATGCACTGTAGGATGAGGGCAAATAAGTAATTATGTTAATGGTATGTGGAACTAAGATTTAACGGGCAAGAAATAGATGCACACATAAAATACTTTTTAAAGGTAATCAAAATCCCTATATCCTTACACTTAAATTGACAGTATCATTATAAACTCTTTATCTGCAGAAAAATCTTTATTGGTTTTGATCACTGAAAAGGCCCAGTATCCTAACCCAGTAACAATGATCACCTGTCACTCAGAAGTGGAATCAATTTCATTTTCCTCAGAAAGCAAGCAGAGCTTCTCAGAGATCTGGCTGGGATAGAAAACATATTATATATTGTAATACAGGAAGCAAAATATTTATCAAATACTACTGGTGCTGTGCTGAAAGAAATGAGTCCATTTGAAAGTATATCTTGTTAAAAATGGGATAATTTGAGTATCACAAAGAGTAGCGACTGTAACGGATTGAAACCCATCAAATATGTTACAAATTCCATGATTTTAAACTGAAAATAGACCAACTAAGTTGGTACAATTGGAAATTTACTAGCACATCAATTTCTTCTTATTCTGAAAACTGGTAAATGGGGTGGGGGGGAATCAGGAATGTATCCTGCATATCCTGTACTGAGTACTCTTCAAGATAATCAAATAGTTGATGGACAGCTGCTCTCAGAAGATAATTCCAACCAAAGAACTCCAGTTTCCCATAAAATAACTGAACAGTAGAGATGAGGAAGTGGGAGTGCAGGGTAGAAATAAAACAAATTTGGCTATCATTAACAGCTGGGTTGAAATTGTGGGATGGGTGTACACGAGTCTTTATTACACTATTCTTTTTTTTAAGGTATGCTTGAAGATTTACATAATGAAGTGTTTAAAAATGCCAAAACAACTAATAAGAAAAACAAAGAGTGTGAGGGATTTGGCGGAGAGGTATTGGTTCTGCCTGTGTGGGTGGGCAGAGAGTGAAGCTACCACTGCATCCTCTAAACAGCAAGGACAGTATGAAAGTACCCAGATCTTGGAGAGACAGTGAACAGGGACATTAAGAAGGTCACCAGTGTGCCTGCCCCATGGGAGTAGCTCAAGTTTATCTGAGAATTGAATGGATGAAAGATAAAGTAAGGACAGAGATCTTTAGAGATTTTAGTTTATACACTGGTTAGCCACAGAAGGTTTTTGAGAATTGGATTAAAATATTTCAGTCTGTGTTTTAAAACTGTATTTCTGTTGGTAAAGTGAAAGATCTGGGTTAAGAGGTTGGACTTTGCTGACAGAGAAGTTAGTTGGTATATTAAGATATTATTCCAGATAACAGAATATGAGTGAATAAACTAGGAGAGTTAAAGCAGGATTGCAGAGGAGGCAATGTGTATGAAAGAAATTGGAGATTTAGAAGCATAAAAATGTCATGGCCAATTGAATATGGAAGGAGAATGAAGAAAAGTAAAATCCATCCGTATATGTTTATTGAAACTCCTTAAGAGAAAAGGGATTATTACCAAATTACTAAGAGGAGACTTTTCTCTTTGATAGATTTAACCAGGAGTTTGTGTGTGTGTGTGCATTGTGTTGTGTATTTAATTAATATTCTTCTCATTTTTTATTATTTACCCTTCTCATCCACTGTTATGCTGAAAATAGCCAGAGAAAGAGGTCATCTCAACATTTGCTTTTGCTCAAGCCTACATACGGCAAATTGATTCTTCCTCCAATTCAGAAGAGAAATAAATCATTTACCCTTGCTGAAGGGTGGCTATCTTGACAGCTTTGAGGAAAAACTCAGGTCACTCTAAAGAAATGTCTGAAATACCACAAAAGTTAAGAGCAAGATAAGCACTAATTTACGATCTCCTTCATCCTTATAAAGATGTACTTAATAGAGGACAAATTGTGTCACCAGGTATTTTCAGAGGCAAACTAGGATTTCAGTATTTCCATGAAAAGTCCGATGCTACACTGTCTGAGATGAAGAGTGCTTTTGTAGGACAGGTCTAAGTAGCACTACAAGGACAATAGTATCTACTTTACCCCTGGGAAAGCTCTTTGTCCCCTAAACCTTCCTGACTCTCTTTTCTTCTCAAATTTCTTAAAATATATTTTCTTTCATAAATGAGAACCGAAGAGTCAGAGGGACACTGAGCTGACCGAGGATAGAAATATTTTTAAAAATTTATTTCAGTAGCCTAAGCATCTGCTAGTGATTAGCAATTATCCTAGAAAGAACAAAGGAAGAGAGTTGTTATTTTACACGTAGGAAAATATAAATAGAGCAGAAAATATAGAAGTGAGAGAAGAGAAAAATTAAATTTACATAGTATGCTTACATAGGAGAAAGAAGGGGTTTTAAACATGTAGTTGAATGGAATATTGGATAGAGTTGGTTTACAGCTGGTCAGGAAAAAATCTAGCTCCGACTCTGGGAAAGCCTGGATGTCTGTCTTTGTTGGCCAAGCTAAGAGCAGTGGGATTTATGATGTGAAGCTATTCTAAGTCTGACACTCCCCTGGTGACCACCAGGGACAGTTTGCCTACTGATATTGTTTTACCTGGCATAACCGGTTACATAGTCTCGCTTGATGAGGTGACCATAGAGGCATGAAAAACTTCTGCCTTGAACTCTCCCAGAACCACAGTGCATTACACATCTCTTGGTGGTTGAACTAGGAGATTAAGCAGGTCTGCGTGAGAATCAGAATCTTCTTTTAGACCTCCACTGCTTGCCTGAGCGCTCTCTCTCTCTCTCTCTGTCTCTCTCTTGCTGCCTCTTATCTTTTGCTTTTTTTTTTTTTTTTTTGACAGTTTGCTTTATTTATTTATTTATGGCTGTGTTAGGTCTTCGTTTCTGTGCGAGGGCTTTCTCTAGTTGTGGCAAGCGGGGGCCACTCTTCATCGCGGTGCGCGGGCCTCTCACTCTCGCGGCCTCTCTTGTTGCGGAGCACAGGCTCCAGACGCGCAGGCTCAGTAGTTGTGGCTCACGGGCCCAGTTGCTCCGTGGCATGTGGGATCTTCCCAGACCAGGGCTCGAACCCGTGTTCCCTGCATTAGCAGGCAGATTCTCAACCACTGCGCCACCAGGGAAGCCCTATCTTTTGCTTTTAAATAAAAGCTTTATGTGAGTATGTCTGTGAAGTCTCACGAGTGCTTTCAAATAACAAAACTTGTAAAACCTTTGCAAAGTGCATTCTTGGAAAAAGAACATGAAGCAAAGGAGAAAAGAGAGAAAACTGGGAGAAGTAGTACATAAGTTGGGAATTTAAGGAAAGACCTGCTTCAGGTTTAGCTGTTGTAGCATCTGTTTTGAATGGTGCATCGATTCACATGTTTTCAGATCAAACCTGACTAAGAGCTATCACTGAAGTCACTAGTGAGCTCTGGTCGGCATCTCCAATTTATTGGTTTCTTCTTAGGTTGTCCTACAAAAAGATAACAAGCCAAGCTGTATGCATTGCTGAAGGGTGTGGCTGACAGGTACTCCAGAAAAGGAGTGTGATACCAAAGACTTTTGGAGAAACAAGGATGGTGTAGTCCAGAGTCAATGAAGAGATGTTGAGTGTGTCACCTTTCATGTCCCTCATTGTTTTTCTTCTCCTCCATCTGAAGCATTAGTCACAAAATTTCTCTTTTTTGTCTCTACAAACTAATAAGAATTAGACATGTATGACTTGAACCAATGAGAAGATAGAATTCTGGTATGCGAAACTCTTGTATTGTAATCCCGTCATTTGAGTTTAGGTCTAAAATCATTTGAGTTTAGGTCTAAAACTCAAATTCTATCATTTGGGTTTAGGTCTAAAATTATTAGGTCTAAAACTCTTGTACTGTAATTCTGTCATTTGAGTTTAGGTCTCTTACCTTTTTGTTTCCAGGAAAAAAGAAAAGGAATCTTTTCAGATCCCACATGATTCATGCAGACTGACTTGCTTTGAAAATTCAGACGTAATGCCAGGTTATTCATGTTTGAAATCAGGTTAGTATTCCATTGTGAGCCCACATTTCAGAGCTATCAACTATTTTATGACATCCTGAACTGTACATGATCAGATGGTACTCATCACTGTTTGTAGCTAAGATATCACGTTTTTCCGAGTTTTAATTAAATAAAAAATAAGTTCCATCATTTCCAAATGATCAACTGATAATCCACTAAAAAGTAATCAGAATTCTCCTTTTGATTCTCTAGAATTCTCCAGTCAGATCAACAGATAATGAAGAGAAAACAAATGACAATACTCCTAAGATTAAACTACATATAGGCAGGAAAAAAAATAATTTTTAAAAAATCCTTCACTCATTCATATTCCAATAAGTGAAATATTTTTAAGACTTTTGAACATTTAGAGTGAGCAGAAGCATGCATGTTTTGAGTCCTAGGCTGGGAACTAGCACCCCATCACTCCCACTGCATTTTATTGGCCAAACCAAGTCATAGGAACAGTCCAGACTCAAGGGAGGGGATACTGTACTCTGTCTCTTGATGTGAGATACTGCAAAGTCATATTACAAAGGGAATGAGAAAGGGGTTGAGTGAAGGATTGTGGTCATTTTTCCCATCTACAGCACTAGGAAGAATTCAAATAAAAATACAGTGACATGAGCATTACGTTAAATTAATAGTCTAACATCCAGTCCAATTTTCTCTTGTCTGCATAGAGTAAAATTTCTCCTTTCCACTTTTTCTAAACAGGTAAAAATGGTCACTTGGCAAAAAAAAAAAATTACCTTCTGAAGGAAATTTATTAGGATATTGGTTAATGTTTTAATGGGAATGAACTCAACTCCTACAGATTTATAGAGAGCTCTAAGATATAGGTATACAAGTTAATTTGCCTGCTATTTATTATATAATGATATCTTTATGATAATCCTTTGTTCTGATTTTTCTATTATAATCCTATAGGGATTTAAACATTTTATTATATTCCATAAATTCCACTCCATGTCCTCCAAATCTACTCCCCTTTGACAGGTCTTGTGTCCTAACTTTTGCTCCAAGAAATGCCATTCTTGTATGAATAACTAATCTTGAAATGTGTATGTATGTTTATGCATGTTAATTGGACTTAGTTAACCAAATAATGAGGATGCAGAGGGGGCTGGAGTGAAGGTTAAGTTTGCTTTATAAGATGAGTTTCTGTGTTCAGACCATTAGAGAGTACAAAAAATTGACAGGTCAATATAATAAGTATCCACTAGACCGATCCATGGCTGTAGAGCAGATGTAAATGTTAGGGCATATTTAGGAGTGAATAGCAACATCTCTCTTTTCTCAGAACTCTGGCAGGCACAGAGCAGGCAGTACCTGGAGAGTCACTAGACTTGAGTCATCATAGGAGAACCTGTGACCTAGGACAGTATCTGGAAGACATAGGATGTCAGAGATCACAAAGTAGATCAAGCAGGGGAGAGACAGATGCTCTGGGATGTGAGTGTGGACCAAAGCATCCGTGACAGCACTCAGCTAACAGTCAGATTCCCTCCCTGCATCAATAACAGAACTGCAGTGTAAAATGAAGTCCTGGGAGGGGTCTTCACAGAGCCTGCAAATGGAAATGTAGGTAGGTGATAGGTGAGAAGGTTACACTGAGTCATCATACATGGGGAAAATGGTTCAAATCTATTCACTGTCAACTGAAAAAAAAGCACAACCTAAAAGTTAAGAATTATGTTTTATCTGGTGAACTTGTGGAGGACTTAAGTCTGGAAGACAGCCTCTCAGATAGCCCTGAGGGACTGTTCTAAAGAGGTAAGGGAGGAACCAGGATATATCGGAGTTTTGCAAAAACAAACCAGGTTGTTGACCATCAGAAGATTTCTGCTAATTAAAGAAGAAACAAACATCTCAAGTTAATGAATTTAGCACTTTTCTGTGTATGGGAAGATGCAAGAGTCTGGGCTCGTTGAATTCGTTCCTTTGATATGTACCTTAACTATCTAGGGCCAGTATCCTGTTTTTCCTCCATCCTGAATCCCCTCAGGGTGCACAGTCAGGGGTGGCTGCAGTGACTGAGGGCTTTATGTCCACAACATCCTTTGTTTACTGATATGGCAGGTGGCATTTTTCGTCTAGTTCTCTTTCGGAATGTCTTTAGTAATTATGGACGTATATGACTTTTCGGACACATATTTGCCATTTACTAAATCCTATATAAATATTATTAAGAAATTAGAAACTAAGGAAGGTAAGTAACTTGCTATCTACCACTGGAATGTATGTTTCAAGAAGAGAAGGACTATGTTCGATGTGCCCATTTCCTGTACATCAGCACCCAGCACTTAGTAGCCAGCAGGCACTCCATAAATATCTATTGTTACTAATACCTCCCAGCTCACAAGCAGTAGACTTGGAAATGGAGTTCTGTAGATAAATGGATTTATGATGTTGATCCTAGTGCTAACTCAATATCAGAATCATCCAGATAAAAGAATAGTGAGAGGATGGTTTAGTAAGTATGTCTTCAAGATGCCTGGGGTCTAGCATTGGTAAAATATAAAAGGATGCCTGAAAATTGGCCATAGTTGTGAGTTGTTAAGAAATTTATCTGCACTTCCAAGTTGGATTATGTTGCAACTTCATATATCTCTTGCTGTTTAAGATGCTTTCTTCTATTGTGAGGCTCAATTATGATCAAATCCAGTTCTGATCAAATCCTTATATCAAGCTTTTTCTACTGCCCCCCAGAAGATAATGAGTGGAATGGTTCCTTTCCTGTTTTTCTCCAGTCACTTCTAAATCTAGAGCTAAAAAACTTACTCATGATGCAGTATTTATCCTTTATTCCTCATAGGGAAGAGTTCAGATAGGAAATAAAACAAAGTTTATAGCAGAACCTTGCCATAGGCTTAGAAATTCTTATTCCTTGATTGAGAAAAAATGTTTTCAATTTCAAAATTAACTAAAAATCTACCACTTATTCCTATTCCCCAACCTGGCTTTCTCAGCAGGATGAAAAATGTTTATGACAACACTTACTCTTTGGGTGCTCCATCTCTTATCTTCTGGCATTACTTCCACTCAAGTTATCCTCTTCTCCCTCAACCATGGTCTTTATTCTCCACTTTCACTGGTCAAAGTGTAATATTAATTGAATTAGTAAAATATCATTCACTGATTCTGTGCCTCTCTTTAAACTCATCAGTAGAGCTCAGTTCTCAGAAAGAGTTTTGGGGAGTAAGGTTTGTTTTTGGAGGGGGGGGTTAATTTTTGAATTTTATTTTATTTACTTTTTTATACAGCAGGTTCTTATTAGTCATCAGTTTTATACACATCAATGTATACGTGTCAATCCCAATCGCCCAATTCATCACACCACCATCCCCACCCACCCGCGGCTTTCCCTCCTTGGTGTCCATACATTTGTTCTCTACATCTGTGTCTCAACTTCTGCCCTGCAAACCAGTTCATCTGTACCATTTTTCTAGGTTCCACATGCATGCGATAATATATGATATTTGTTTTTCTCTTTCTAACTTACTTCACTTTGTATGACAGTCTCTAGATCCATCCATGTCTCAACAAGTGACCCAATTTCGTTCCTTTTTATGGCTGAATAATATTCTGTTGTATATATGTACCACATCTTCTTTATCCATTCGTCTGTTGATGGGCATTTAGGTTGCTTCCATGACCTGGCTATTGTAAATAGTGCTGCAATGAACATTGTGGTACATGACTCTTTTTGAATTATGGTATTCTCAGGGTATATGCCCAGTAGTGGAATTGCTGGGTCGTATGGTAGTTCTATTTTTAGTTTTTTAAGGAACCTCCATACTGTCCTCTATAGTGGCTGTATCAATTTACATTCCCACCAGCAGTGCAAGAGGGTTCCCTTTTCTCCACACCCTCTCCAGCATTTGTTGTTTGTAGATTCTCTCAAAATGCCCATTCTAACTGGTGTGAGGTGATACCTCATTGTAGTTTTGATTTGCATTTCTCTAATAATTAGTGATGTTGAGCAGCTTTTCATGTGCTGCTTGGCCACCTGTATGTCTTCTTTGGAGAAATGTCGATTTAGGTCTTCTGCCCATTTTTGGATTTGGTTGTTTGTTTCTTTAATATTGAGCTGCATGAGCTGTTTATATATTGTGGAGATTAATCCTTTGTCCGTTGATCATTTGCAAATATTTTCTCCCATTCTGAGGGTTGTCTTTTCGTCTTGTTTATGGTTTCCTTTACTGTGCAAAAGCTTTGAAGTTTCATTAGGTCCCATTTGTTTATTTCTGGTTTTATTTCCGTTACTCTAGGAGGTGGATCAAAAAAGATGTTTGGATCAAAGAAGATCTTTGATTTACGTCAGAGAGTGTTCTTCCTATGTTTTCCTCTAAGAGTATTAGAGTGTCTGGTCTTACATTTAGGTCTCTAATCCATTTTGAGTTTATTTTTGTGTTTGGTGTTAGGGAGTGTTCTAATTTCATTCTTTTACATGTAGCTGTCCAGTTTTCCCAGCACCACTTATTGAAGAGACTGTCTTTTCTCCATTGTATATCCTTGCCTCCTTTGTTGACCATAGGTGCGTGGGTTTATCTCTGGGCTTTCTATCTTGTTCCATTGATCTGTGTTTCTGTTTTTGTGCCAGTACCATATTGTCTTGATTACTGTAGCTTTGTAGAATAGCCTGAAGTCAGGGAGTCTGATTCCTCCAGCTCCATTGTTTTCCGTCCAGACTGCTTTGGCTATTCAGTGTCTTTTCTGTCTCCATACAAATTTTAATATTTCTTGTTCTAGTTCCGTAAAAAATGCCATTTGTAATTTGATAGGGATTGCATTGAACCTGTAGATTGCTTTGGGTAATATAGTCAGTTTCACAATATTAATTCTTCCAATCCAAGAACATGGTATATCTCTCCATGTATTTGTATCATCTTTAATTTCTTTCATCAGTGTCTTATAGTTCTCTGCATACAGGTCTTTTGTTTCCTTGGGTAGGTTTATTCCTAGGTATTTTATTCTTTTTGTTGCAATGGTAAATGGAAGTGTTTCCTTAATTTCTCTTTCAGATTTTTCAAAAAAAAAAAAAGGAAAAGAAAAGAAAAAGATTTCTTGTAGTTCAATGCTCTTGCTCTAGATTCTGAACTCCAAGATAAAGATGAATAGTAATGTGAATCCTCCAACTTTGCTCTCTTTTTTCAAGTTTGTCTTGGCTATATACATAGCCATTTGCATTTGTTTATAAATTTCGGAATCTTGTCAATTTGGGGAATAAAGCATACACCAAGATTTTGATTGTGATTGCTTTGAATCCATTGTGATGTTTTATTATTTTCAGTGTAGAGATTTTACGCTTCTTACATTAAAATTTTCCCTAGATGTTGTTGGAGCTGTTGTAAATGCTATCATTTTAAAATTTTGCTTTCCTGCAATCCCACTACTGGGCATGTACACTGAGAAAACCATAATTCCAAAAGAGTCATGTACCACAGTGCTCATTGCAGCTCTATTTACAATAGCCAGGACATGGAAGCAACCTAAGTGTCTGTCGACAGAGGAATGGGTAAAGAGTATGTGGCACATGTATACAATGGAATATTACGCAGCCATAAAAAGAAACAAAATTGAGTTATCTGTAGTGAGCTGGATGGACCTAGAGTCTGTCATACAGAGTGAAGTAAGTCAGAAAGAGAAAAACAAATACCGTATGCTAACACATATATATGGAATCTAAAAGAACAACGTGGTTCTGAAGAACCTACGAGCAGGACAGGAACAAAGACACAGACATAGAGAAAGGACTTGAGGATATGGGGAGGGGGAAGGGTAAGCTGGGATGAAGTGAGAGAGTGGACTTATATACACTACCAAATGTAAAATAGATAGCTAGTGGGAAGCAGCCACATAACACAGGGAGATCAGCTCGGTGCTTTGTGACACCTAGAGGGGTAGGATAGGGAGGGTGGGAGGGAGACGCCAGAGGGAAGAGCTATGGGGATATATGTATACGTTTAGATGATTCACTTTGTTATACAGCAGAAACTAACACACCATTGTAAAGCAATTATACTCCCATAAAGATTTTTTTTAATTAATTAAATAAAGTAAAAATTTTGCTTTCCTGATGATTTTTTGCTTTTTTAATTTCTATGAAAATACAATGGATTTGCATATTGATCCCATATCCAGGGATTTTTACTAAATTCACTTATTGTTTCTAATACCTTATGATTCTTTTGGGTATTCTACAAATAAAATAGTACCAACTATGTATAGTAACAGTTTTATTTTTTCTTTCCCAAACTATATAACCTTTTTTTCTTTTTTCTTACCTTATTGTCCTAAGATTTTGAGTACAAAGTAGAAAGGAAATCATGATAGCAGACATCCTTACTTCCTTTCTAGTATTTGTGGAAATGCTTTCAGTATTTCTGCATTAATTGTAATGTTTACTGTTGGTGTTTTGTAGATACTTTTTATTGTATTAATCAAGTTCTCTTCCATTCATTGCTAGTTGAGAGTTTTGAGTATGAATCTGTTTTAAATTTTATCGAAAACTCTTTTGTATCTCTAAAGATCATTCTATTATTTATCTCCTTCACTCTATGCATATGAGTAGAATACATCAATTTATTTTCAAATACTAAACCAAACTTACCTTTTTTGAACAAATCCAAATTTTATACCGTAAACTTGTAAATGTGTATGTAATTTTTTAACATGACATTTGATTTGTTTGCAAACTTTCTGTTTAGGCTTTTTGCATGTATGTCTATGAAAGAGAATGACCTATAACTTAACTTCCCTTTTTTGGAATATCCATGACAGAATTGAGTTTGAAAAAAAAAATGTTATTTTAGGTTAGACTCATAAAATATATTGAGAAGCATTCTTACTTTTTTTATCTTCTGCAGACATTTGTATACAATCAGCCTTATTTCTATTAAGTAATTAAAATAATTCAGTGCGGAAGGCATCTGGATCTGGAGGTATCCTTTATAGGAAAGTTTACATTTATAAATTCAATATTTTTAATAGACATTGGCTTTACAGATGCACTATTTCTTCTTGGTAAGTTTTGTTTTTCAAGATTTATGCCCATTATGTAAAAAAAAAAAAAAAAAAATCTGTAGTATATTATCTTTTCTTCTCTTGTATTACTTCTCTTTTTCTTTGTCTCCCTCTCTTTCCCCCTTTCTGTCTCTCATAATCTGTCTTTCTCTGTCTTTGACCAGTTTTGTCAGACTTATTAATCTCTTCAAATACTAATACTTGATATTGTTGATTCTATTTGATTTCTGACTCATTTATTCATGTTTTGGGCCTTAGTACTTCTATTCATCATGTTTAATTTGCTATTGGTTTTCTAATTCTTAAAATGCATACTTAGAACATTGGTTTTCCCTTTTATTCTTTTATTTACATGTATATTTAGGACTATACATTATTCTGTAAGCACCTCTTTGGTTATACACCAAATGTATTGAGATGTCATGTTTCCATTATATGTCAGTTCAAATAATTTCTTATTTCCATTTTGACATCTTCTTTAGCCCATGAGCTATGAGTTATTTACAAGTAAATTGTTTAATATCTTCACATTGGAGGACTTTAAAAATACAAATAATTGTTATCACTTCATTACTTAATTAAAATATGGTCAAAGACCGTTCCCTAAAGAACGAATATTTAGGGTTTGGAATTTATCACTTATTTAGGGTTTGGAATTTATCACTTGAGATCAAAACCAGAGACTCCCCAATCATCTTTAAAAATATGAGTTGTTGTTCCCAAAGAAAAAGAATCACAAACATTAATTTTCCAAAATTAATGTATTTAGTCTTGAGGACAACAAAACAATTCAGGGTTTGCCACATCAAACTGAGTTCAATTCTTTTTCTACTACTTTTCCTCCACTGGCTGTGGTCCTGATCTCAAGTGATAAATTCCTTGGGTAAGACACAAAAATCTTCCAAGAGCATGCAATAATTTTTGGCAACAGGTAGACAATAAAATTTTCCTAGCTCCACAGAAGGAAAATTCTACCAGAATTATACTGGATTCACATTACTGAACAGAATGTGAATAGAATAATAAATAAATTTATTAATTAATTTACTTAACAAATTAACTCATTTCAAGACAAAAGGAAGGTCTAAAGGTCTGCCCTAAAGGTCTACCCGAGAAGACAGAAACTACTTGAAACTCTAAAATGTTGCTTTTTTTTTAGCCTTAAATATTTTACCTTTCAATAATAGACACCTTGTCTGCTCAAAGTATGTCATATTCCTTCAAATAATCGGATTTGAAGATTTCCTAAAGGAGCTGAGATTACATTTCATGAGTTATCCTCCACCTGGTAGAAACATGCTAATAATTCTCATTAGTATTTTAAATTAATCTTTTACAAGCTACTAAGAAAAACAGAAAAGATACCTAAATAGAGATATGTTTTCTTTCTCCTGAACATAGAAATATGTACATTCTCTAGATGTGGATATATACGCTTCCCTCCAGCTTCATTATACTTTATGTACATTCTTTAAGAGTCTATCAGTCACCTGTATTTTTCCTTAATTTCAGAATTAAGTTTTAGAAAATGAATATGAGAAAAGAAGCTGTGTCCTTTAAGGATGCAAACAAAAATATTCTAGGACAGAGTCCTGTCTAAAGGACTGCTTACCTGTCATGGTCAGATTCAATGAATAGGTATTGATTTTGGTGACATGAAACTAATTTAACAGGTCATTTTCATTTCAAATATCTGTTTAAAACAAATTTAGAGTTGGTCACAATTATCCTCAAAGTAACAAACATTTCATGAGCTTTTAAAATAAATGCTTTTGCAGATTTTATCTTCTATTATTGTCTATTGTGTTGTCTGTTTTTCTCTTCAGTTCTGTTACTATTTGGTTTACTTACTTAGGTGCTCTGATGTTGGATACATACCTATTTATAACTGTTATAACTTCTTAATGGACTGATCCTCTTATCATTATGTAATATCTTCCCTTGTCCCTTGTGACAGTTGTTAACTTAAGGTCTATTTTGTCTGATATAAATATAGCCACACCTGCTCTCCATAGTTTACTATTTGTATGAAATATTGTTTTCTATCCCTTCACTTTCATCTTATGTGTGATCCTAAATCTAAACTGAGTCTTTTGTAGACAGCAAATAGTTGGGTCTTGTTTTATTAACCACTCAGACGTCCTGTGCCTTTTGACTGGGGAGTTTAATCCATTTAAGTTTAAAGTAATTATTTTTTTAATTAAGTGATGAGCATTGTATTCCCAGGACTTATTTATTTTGTAAATGGAAGTTTGTAATTTTTGACCATCTTCACCCATTTCGCCCACCTCTACCACTGCCAATAAAAGTAATTATTGATAAGGAAGAACTTACTATTGCCATTAATTAACAGTTTTCTGTCTGTTTTGTAGTTCTTTTGATCCTCTTTTCCTCTCTTGCTGTCTTCCTTTGTGTTTCACTGATTTTTTTTGTAGTGATGATATTCCTTGTTCCTTTCTCTTCTTCTCTTGTGTATTGTCTGTACACATATTTTGTGTGTGGTTACCATAGGTTTATTGTACTCTGTACATTTTGAAAACTCCGTATTTTCCCTGATGCCTCAATATCCCCACGAGCAGGCTGTGAGTACCCTGCGCAGGTGACTAGGCGCACCAATGTGATAAGGCTGGTCCCTGGCACAAGTTGCCCTTCTTGCCCTCCCCTGACTGTGACCTTGTGACATTCAAAAGCACCAATTAAACCCCCCACCCTGACCTCCAATAAAGATACGTACCCATGGGTCCTCATTCAACCTGAGTCGGATGAGTTCCCTCCTTTGGCACTCCTCCCATATGGCCCCTGTGTGGCATGCGTGCTACCCTCTTACAGGACCTGAGAGTATAACACATCTCTT
>NW_006778796.1:1872494-1873551 GCF_000442215.2 Lipotes vexillifer
TCTTTCCCTTTCCTGTGCCTCTCCATAGTGTTATTCCATGTCTGCACCTCTCTAATCATCAAAATTTTTAAAAGTAACGTCATTATTCCTTACAACACACATAAAACATCTTATAGTTATGATGGCATTTTGAGCTAACAACAGCTTGACTTCAATCACATACAGAAATTCTACACTTTAACTTCCCCACCCCCACCCCAATTTCACGTTATTGATGTTACTAAATAAATAAATAAATAGCTCTCGCAGAATGTATAGGACTCAATTTCAGCTGCTGGGACACCTTATGTCTTGGGTAGTGCTTTTATCTGAGGATTGTAGTTGGGGAGATTTCTCCTACCGCTTCTGAACCAGCAAAGTAGTACTGGGCAGATTCAGGTGGTGAGGTTATGAGAACCATTTGTTATTCAATCACTGAGGGAAAATTAGTAGTAAAATTGGACTTGCCATCAGAGCTGAGTATTTACTTATCTGAAAATATTTATTTAATGTCTCTACTGTGTTACCAAATTTTTGTTAACTAATAGTAACGAATACCAGAAATACAAAAATAACTAGGGAAGTATCTTTGCTGTTATTGTTGAGGTTTGTTTTTTTATTTTATTTGTTTTTAAGCACATAGGAAAGTTCTGTCCTCCAGAGATTCTGGTTCTGTTGACCTGGGATAGTTCCTTTGCCTACATATTTGAGGCAGTTCTACAAGTGACTCCAATGGCTACCCCTGGATAGGCACCACTGATTTAGGAATATATGTATAATTAGGCATACTAGCAAACATAACAGTAACAAAAACAACATATAAATCAGATTATTCTAAATCTTCAAAATGTGGTCAGTCATACAAAATTTGTGTTAAACAAGTAAAAGTGTCAAGAATGTTCTTTAAATACTAATTTAGTCTGATGTTCAAATGATAATGCTGTGTGAAAAGTTCTATGCTATGTGCTTCAGCAAACCAAGCCTATTGGAAGCACGTCTAATGGTCCAGCCACAACTACCCATTGGTGAATTTTTTCCCTTTACAGATTTTTTTTTTTTTTTTTTTTTTTTTTTTTTT